>NC_088409.1:64694263-64866763 GCF_034236695.1 Oncorhynchus nerka | reverse complement strand
CACTGAGGGTACAGTACCGCCCAAAAAATTCCCCATGTCGGAGATACTCACAAAGGGTAGGTCTTGTAGAATGTGGACTACCGCCTCTATCATTGTGTCCATAGAGAGAGAGAGCTTATCAGTGTAGAATGATGGAGTGATTCACTGATTCTCCTTACGACGACTCTGATGGGGTTTATTCTCTCCTCTCTGTCGGACTGCTGACCAAGCAGCCACTTTTCACCGTTGACCTGTGACCCCCAGGCATCTTGAGGGGTTAGAGCTGCCCTGCATCTCTGATAAGCTGTGTCAGGAGGTCGAGTGGTGCTGGAGGGGCCTGGAGTATAGATCCCTGGCTCCGGGGCCGGAGCGGGGGCCGTTAAGTGGTATGACCCAGCTGAGAGGGGAGGCCCACCGGTCCATTTGGACATTTGAATCTCCAACCCCCCTGCAGGGTCACAGTGCTTCTAGGAGACCTGGGGGAACTGGAGAACCGGGCCTGGTGGTTCCTCTGCGCTGCTGGCTCTGTCTAAATATGGATGTTAGAAATGTTGGAGCATCTTTTCACTGTGTGGAAGCATCTCAAATGGAAGATGCTGGAATGATGTTGTCCTGTGGGATTGTCAGAGGATGTCCAACACCGACTAGTAGATAGAGGTCAGAAAAAGAGATATTTAGAGATATTTATGGCCTATTTAATTCTGCAAAATAATTTAATTAAAATCCCACCATTTGTCACCTGTTGCGATTCTTAGACAAAAAGAATCGTCTAGGCTGTAAGCTACTCAATTTGTATGTCTTTTTTTTTTCAGATAACATTTGTTGTTTTCCTGACAGTTTTTGTTGAAAATCAGTCCTGGGAATTCAAATGGATGTTAAATAAAATGTGATTCACGGGAATCGGTTATTATGAACGATTGACGGAGCACAATGTGTTCAATGCAGCGCAGAGCGAGATGTGAGATGTGCCACATTGTGCAGGAGGCTGAGAGTGGATTTGAAGGTTCTTTTTCAGTAAACATTTAAAAGAAGTGGAGAAGCGAACAAAAGCGTTAAGAAGGAGCTGTTTTGTTGCCCCGTTTTTTAACCTAAAGAGGCGGTCTGTCCGGCCACAGCCCAGGCTTCAAAGTATTATCCCACACATACAATTACCATTTCTATCAACTGGGGAGAAAGATTATGCTTTTTGGGTGTTCTTGTGCGTTTCTTCCAGTGGATTCACTTGGTGAATGTGACACGTTTTGTGTCTCCCACCCCCTATTGAATTTAAAAGTTCTCCATTCTCCGAGGGAGCCAAGGAGAGTCCTACACCGCAGGCCTGAATAGACACTAAATCTTTCAAGGTTAGGACTTAACCTTCTCCCTCTCTAATTCATCTTCAAACTTTAGTCTCCAGCCAATCAATACCAGATGATTGGTAAACTATGTGCAGTGTCTGATAGGCAGGTACCGAGTGGCCCTCAATGGGATTGCAAATGCTTTGTGCGCTCTCCCAGTCGCTTTTGCTCTAAAGCACTGTCACAAAAAGTGAAATTACCATTCGCTTGGAATGATGCCATTCATCTTTGTCAGAGCGGGCCGAGGCCGGCACGCAGGGCCGACTCCCCTCAAATTAATTCCTTGTTTTGCATCAGCTGAATTTGCCCAAATCCAGGAGGATGGCTCTCCGCCTCGCACCTCGCCTGCCTGCTTTAATGTGCCAATTCCAGCTGATTTCACTGTGTAACCAGCAACCCTGCACCCTTTTATTTACTGCCTAATTCACAAAGAAAAGGAAATAGATATGAAAATAAGTTGGGGAAAATAAGATAAATCTGGCAGTGGTAATTCCAGAGGCCTGTTGTAGACTCGGAGAGCGTGAGAGAGAGGTGTAATTCACGGGGCCCCCCGGCCCCTGGGAGCTACTGCTGTGTGCCAGCCCGATTGTCGATTTGTTATTTTATTTTACCGAAGCTGCGTGTGTAAAGGTAATGTCTTCCCAGGGGCCATGCAAAAGAGAGGGATGCTGTGAAAGAATAGCAGTCTGGGATTGAAGCATTGGTTTGCTGGCTCTCCACGAAGAAATGCACAATGTCAGAGCAGACTAAGTTTAGTGATGCAGGGAGAGAATTATCTCACCTAACACGATAGAGGACACAGGAAAAAAAAGAAGAGTAAGTATCTCTACTCTGTGTCCATCTTAGTGGGAGTGTTACATTGCTAAAGTCTAATTAATGTTTGTTTGTGGCACTCAACAGCAGTCCCTACTTGTGTTCTACCGAAGAAGACTAACAAAGAAACACTTGTACAGAAACACACAGAGTGAAACAGAACAGGATTTTTAAAGATTTGATTTTGAAGCAATGTGTGCCTTTTTCTCTGTTATGAAAGAGGTGTTTGGTCAGAGACATTTCCACTAGGGGGCTGGGGCTTGTTCCTTCTTTCTGTCCTCCTTCGCTTTGCTGCAATCCTCTTCTCCTCATCTCAGCTCGGTCCCACAGCCTGGCTGCCTGCTGTCTGTCCAGTCCCACCCCAGCTACAAGGGTTCTCGTGGTCACATTCTTGTTGTTTTTCTAATGCTGTTCTCCAGATGATGTCCTGCTTCATGGTGCTGACTGCACAGTGACAGTTCTGATGGCTTTTAAAACAGAGGTTTCTCTCTCTCTCTCTCTCTCTCTCTCTCTCTCTCCCTCTCCCTCTCCCTCTCCCTCTCTCCTCTCCCTCTCCCTCTCCCTCTCCCTCTCCCTCTCCCTCTCTCTCTCTCTCTCTCTCTCTCTCTCTCTCTCCCTCTCCCTCTCCCTCTCCCTCTCCCTCTCTCTCCATGCAGGACAGGCTAAAAATGGCCAGGGCTAATTTATGGTTGTGGTAACTATAAACTCAGATTTGTGATCCTCCATGTTTGTGTTTATATAACATGGGTATTATTATTCTGGTCTTATCTGACGGAGGATGGACGACATGGCCCTGACACGGGTTTATTTAGATGTTTTCTTTTTCCAGCACAAAGTATGATAGAGTGCAATTACAAGACATGCAGAGTGAACCCCCAGGTCAGAGTCTGCTTCCTGTCTGCCTCCCTTTGTATGAGCATTCTCCCAATACTACTGTCCCAGGGTGCAATGCTTCTACACATGCACACAGACATTTATTTTTGTTGGTACAATGAGGAAGGGAAATTGGGAAAGGGGATACCTAGTCAGTTGTACAACTGAATGCATTCAACTGAAATGTGTCTTCTGCATTTAACCCAACCCCTCTGATGTGAGCTCTGCCTGTGTCCTGTTTTGAATGTTTTTCTCCATTTCTCATAGAGAGAGAGACAGAGAGAGGGGGGGCGATGGGAGAGTGGCAGAGAGAGAGAAAGAGAGGGAGGGAGGGAGGGAGGGAGTGGTAAGTGGGGCTGGACTGAGACTCTGTACTTCACCTCAGACACCTGCGCCTCTCCACAGCTCCCTCATCAAGCACTCATTTTGTCCCCGGGCCGCGCCATTGTCTCGTTAAGGGCCCTTCAGGCGCACTCTGAATTCTCCCCTGTGCTCCCCGAAGTGGGCTCAACCCGGCTCTCTACCGAGAAGCAGACAAAACAGCAGATTCCAGAGCGCCGGCCTCTCGGCATTCCCCCAGCTTCAGGAGATAAAGAGAGAAGGAAAATCTCTGACTGATTCCTCCCTGCCGCTCCTCACCCCATCTCACCTCACCTCACCCCCAGAATCAGGATAGGAGGGGGGTAGAAAGGTGGTCCTGTTCTCCCAGTCAGCCAGCCAGCCAGTCAGTCCTCCTCCATGGCGGAGCTTTGAGAAATGACCTCCACTGGGCTTACTGGGGAGTGAGTGGAGGGGAAGGAAATGGAGAAATGATTATTCCCCTCTTTCTGTCTGTCTGTCTGTGCTGCTATATTTAGCTGGCTAAGAGAGATGTATGTCCAAAGGTTTTCTCCACTCAGCATAAACGCATACGTTATATATACAACTCTTTTCCTGACTTGTGGGGTTTCTGCAATGCAAGGCATCATCGTTGGAAAGATAGTGAGTCTAGAAACCTGCTAAATATGTAACTAGGCATGCGTGTTATTTTACTTTATGTACTCACTCAAACTTCACACACACACACACAAAGTTTGCTGGGATGGGTCCGTTTTGCTGATGCAGAGTCGTGGTCCAGGCCTGGCCGTGGTGTTGGAAGTGATTAGGGAGAAATATGCCCGTCTCCTGGTACTGTCAGTAATTGGCAGCAGCACATCAAAGACACGCCTGTCAGAATGATCTGGATCAAACCGGCTCCATCTGGAACACATAAGACTTTTCACTCATTTAAACACTTTAAACACTGAACAGACATGGAGCTCCTGTCTCTGCTCAGCACTCACTGCTAATATCAGCACCCTCAACCCCTCATCTGGACGTGTGTGTGGGTGTGTGTGTGTGTGCGTGGGTGAGGCTGCCTGTTCTCCATGTGTGTCTGGGTCGTTGCTTGCCTTCTACCTTTGTGTGTATAATGTGTACGTGTGTATAATGTGTACGTGTGTATGCATGCTGTGTGTTTAATGTGTACGTGTGTTTAATGTGTACGTGTGTATGCATGCTGTGTGTTTAATGTGTACGTGTGTATAATGTGTACGTGTGTATGCATGCTGTGTGTTTAATGTGTATGTGTGTATAATGTGTACGTGTGTATGCATGCTGTGTGTATAATGTGTCTGTGTGTGTGCATGCTGTATGTAGAATGTGTATGTGTGTGTGCATGCTGTGTGTATAATGTGTACGTGTGTATGCATGCTGTGTGTATAATGTGTATGTGTGTATAATGTGTATGTGTGTATAATGTGTATGTGTGTATAATGTGTACGTGTGTATGCATGCTGTGTGTATAATGTGTCTGTGTGTGTGCATGCTGTATGTAGAATATGTGTGTGTGCATGTGTATAATGTGTATGTGTGTGTGCATGCTGTGTGTATAATGTGTATGTGTGTGTGCATGCTGTGTGTATAATGTGTATGTGTGTGTGCATGCTGTGTGTATAATGTGTATGTGTGTGTGCATGCTGTGTGTATTTAAATAAGTCTTTGTATGTTTCTTCTGTATTTTTCATCATGTATATTATCTCCTACCTGTGCAACATCCTCCCATTCTAACACAGACATCAGTCATTAAATACGAGTTTGAAGGTTAAAAATCATATCCACGCTTGACTTAATGTGTTATGAGATATTTATAGACTGAATACATAATGGCAAAGGAATGGCAAAGCTAATATTGTTCTTTCTGGGGAGAAGGAATCTAGTGAAGGCTTGTTTTTGTACTGTAGCATAGGGCAGATAAGTATCTGGTCTGTACGATAAAACATGCATTAAGACAATGATGCCGTGTAGCCCTGCATGGATTGTGTTGACTGGAGTCACTGCCTTGTGTTATCTTTCCAAACACAACGCGGACAGTGTATTTTAATTGGCTTAGAGCCTCCCTCCCTAAGAAAACACACCACTGTGTGTATGTGTGTTTGTGTGTGTGTGTGTGTGACTGACTGACAGAGAGTTGGGGTGTGGTGAAGTCTGATCACTCACTTTGTGTGTGTGTGTGTGTGTGTGTGTGTGTGTGTGTGTGTGTGTGTGTGTGTGTGTGTGTGTGTGTGTGTGTGTGTGTGTGTGTGTGTGTGTGTGTGTGTGACTGACTGACTGACAGAGAGTTGGGGTGTGGTGAAGTCTGATCACTCACTTTGTATGTGTGTTTGCGTGTGTGATTGTGTGTGTGTGTACTGACAGTACCTCCTAATGAGTATTTGGCTAATGTGTATGTAAACTTCACTTTGACTTCAACTGTCACTCACACACGTGTGCTCACTTTGCTCAGCCTGTGGAAATGAACACGCCACACACAATGTACACACACACACATCAAACACGATACCATCGATTTAATACACAGTTAAGGCACATGTCAGGGCAGCCTAAACTGTGGTCGGACACAAACACAGAAGGAGAGGGTCTAACACATACACGCACACACACACTTAGGTTCATTAAAACACACACACACAAACTCAGACAGCACTGGCAACAATTGTTTACAGACAGATTATTTCACTAATTCACTGCATCCACAGAGATAGTAGGATTCCAGTGTTCACTGAACCAGTCGTGCTAGAGATGGACCTATCCTGCATAGCAGAGACCTAGAGAAGAACGGAAAAGGTGCAAATCAATCCCAGAACAACAGCAAAGGACCTTGTGAAGATGCTGAGGAAACAGGTACAAAAGTATTTATAGCCACAGTTAAATGAGCTCTATATCAACATAACCTGAAAGGTCGCTCAGCAAGGAAGAAGCCACGGCTCCAAAACCGCCATAAAAAAACAGACTACTGTCCTCCTGAACTGGCCGATGGAAAATTATAATGAGCAACATCTCAAGACATCATTCAGGAAGTTAAAGCTTGTTAAATGGGTCTTCCAAAATGGTGACCCCAAGCATAAAAGTTGGGTTAAATGGCTTATCAATCCTATAGAACATTTGTGGGCAGAACTGAAAACACAAGGGGCCTACAAACCTGTGACACCACTCTACTCTAAGCTAACACGGTTACCTCAAGATCGCAACTGACTTCTAAAATAAGAGCGATCGGTGAGAGGGCAGAACAAAATGGACTGGAGGGGAGGAGGGGAGGGAAGAAGAGGGGTGGTGGAGAGTTTGGGCCCAGCCTTTTGGAGAAAGAAAGCCATGAAAACAATTCATTTTACAAGAACCAAGGATCTCACTTCTTACATGGCCAGCTCTGCTCCCATAAAGCCTACAGACATCCATTAAAAGCTACTCTCGACGTGTTCCCCCTCCTCATCCAGCTACAGGCTGGCTCTACCAACCCTCTGGAAGTGTTTGAAACGAAGTGGGCTTTTCTGATTCAACCTCATTAACTAGTTATAATAAACAAAACAATGTGTTTTTAATGGATGGTAAGTAACTCCCCCTCCCCCTCCACTGTCCTCTACCTCCTCCGGCCCCCACACCACCACACCAACCCAGAGCCACTGGTGAACGACTCACACACACATGGACACACTCAGATGGACCCACGCACACACACATAGACACACACACACACACACACATGGGGCGACTGGCCGGTGTGTTTCCCATGGCTGCAGCCTGCAGTGTCAGTATGATGGATGGGCAGGGGTGGCGGGGGCTGCCCTCTCCCCTCTCCTCCGGGACATCCCTGGGACTGACAGGCACATTGTGGCGCCCGTGCAGCGCTGCCCCGCCCGCTGGCACCGCGACAGAGACCCCAGAATACGCCTGCTTCGCCAACTGCACACAGACTTAGAAATACTCATACTCTCTCACACACACTCACAAACGTATTCAGACACACACACATAAAAAAACATGCAGTCTCCCACATTCAACCTCTGTTCAGCTCGCTTGAAACCACTCTGGACTCATGTAATATGGCACATACGTGTGATATACATTCTTATTCATACACACACTCACACATGCCCTCAGTCAAACCAAAGAAACGTCGTGGCACACACAAACACACACAGGCAAATGGGCAGTAGTGGTGGTAGGCTTTTGCTCTGGCACTCGTCATGGTATTTTGTGCTAGTGGCCTTGGTCATTTCTTTTAGTTGTTAGGTTGGTGTGCTGTTGCCGTGTTGAGCTAACCATTAGCAGAAACTTTCTCACGTTTGCTCTGATAGTCGAGTGTTGAGCAAGACATGGAAGTAGAGCAACGTGAGACTAGGGCTCCCAAATGGCACCCTATAACCTATAGAGTGCACTACTTTTGATCAGAGCCGAATGGGCGCTGGTATGAAGTAGTGCACTATAAAGGAAATAAGGTGCCATTGCGGAGGAAAATGAGGTTAGCGTGCGGAGCTGTAGCCTGTACCTGAACCCCCTGCTGCCCCTCAGTGGGGGAGACATTAGCTTAGTGATGAATAAACACCACTGGGCCTCCACTGCCCACAACAACAGACACTCTGAGTGCTCACCACACCCACACACACACACACACACACAACCATAGACTAAGAACGCCTTCAAAGTAAAACTCTCCCAGCCAGCGTAAAACAATCCAATAACCCAGCAAGAACTTATCAAAGTAAAACAAGGCCCTAGCTCCTATCATGTAGTAAAACTGCTGTTTTATGTTTCTACTTTTCTTCTAACATCTAACAGTACTTTAAATGTGCCTTCTGGGTTGGTGTTCTCTCCTTTTCAATATGATTTGCAGGTCGTAGAGGTAGGTAGAATGTGTGTGGTCATGATGAAACTGCTGCTGAAGTGATATGACACTGTTTAGGCTGAGCCCAGTGGTTCCCAGGAGCAGCAGTGTTTAGCACTGGGTCAAAGGTCATTTGAATAGAAAGAGAGGATACCAGAACAGCCAGACATATAGAGTGTGAGGGTGTGACCTCAACCAACCCCAACCACCCTGTACAACCTGTTAGTAAACAGGATGTCATTAACACAGGGAACACACACACACACAATTACTTTGTGTGTGTGTGTTTGAGAGAGAGAGAGAGAGAGAGAGAGAGAGAGAGAGAGAGAGAGAGAGCTGAGAAAGCATTGCAGGGTTTCACCCGCAGTTCAGACGTGCCACGGACGAGGCCATCTGAATTGTAATTCACTATGGGTTTGAGATAATAAAAAACAAAAAATAATCTATAAACAGTCAAACTTGCTCACACGACATTGGCACCCACTCAAACGTGTGGCCTTACAGGTTAACGTCTTCACTTGTTGTCATGTACAACGCTCTTTACATTGCAGTACAGTCTCTGAAGCCAGAGCCCTAAGTACACTGAGTTGTCAGCTCTTATTGTGGTGTCTGGGCCTTCCCCTAATTAGTGTCCTCTGTGCTTTGGGATCAGGAAGTGGTCCTTGCCTGGATTAATCTGTCAGTGTGGTCAGGCCATCCTTTACCCCACTCCTCCTTACCCCTCCTCGCCCCTCTCTTCTCCACCTCCTCGCCCCAGCGACTGTTTCCTTAGATAAACCCTGACAGAGGTCGAGCCCGGGGCCCACCGCCTACACCCAGCTCCGGGGCCACTCATTGGCTGGCTGGGGCCATCGCCATGGAGGATCGCCGTGGTGACAGGTGTTGATTGAGCATGAGAGGGAGGAAGTGGAAGAGAAGGCCACTTCCTGGCAGACTGTTTTATCAGCCAGGGAGCAGAGAGGTCGGAAGGGGGGAGTTGGGGTGGTTTGGTTCAGACAGTTATCACAAACCACTGGGTCTGTACAGTGAGGGGCATGGGAGGTGTGGGTGGGGAGTTGCTAGAAGAGGCCTAGGGCTGCTGACCCAGGGAACTGTCTCCTGCCTATAAACACTGAGTTGAGTTATAGACATGTTTGGTGACTATCAAGAGCAAAAAGTTATGTTTTTCCTCTTATTCTCTGCTGTTGCTGGTAGTTGAATGGGATATCAGAAGTGGTCCATGGACAACCTTCACATGTGTAGAGACGCTGAGTTCTTTGGACAGGCACAGATCACTGCACATTCACAGTTTGTTTTAGACTTTTTGTTCCTTAGCAATAAGTTAAGTCGGAGAGTTAAGCTTTGGAATGCTTTGGAAATGAGGTGTTAAAGGTGTTTAAAATCTGTTGGCTCATCACAGCAGTGAAAAGAAGCAAGGACTGAAAGGCTGCAGAGACAGGAAGAGAAGAGAAAGTGAAAGAAGGCGAAGGAGAGAGAGGAAGAATGATCAGTGGGGGACTAGCCCGCCACTCCGCCTCCCTCACTCCCCTCCTCGCTCCCTCTACAAACCAGCGGGGTCCAATTCCTCCACTTGAGCGCTCAGGGCCGGCAGCGGGCTGATTAGACGTACACCCCCAGCCGCGCTGCGCCGGGACTCTGCAGCGGGACGACTTCAGAAGCACCGCCACTCCATGCTGGCCCAAATAAAACCTGACTGCTCGTAATGGACAGGTCCTAATCTCCCCTCGGTTATTTGAAGATTTCTCCAGCCCGCTGCTGGCCACGGCAGAAACAAATTCTCAGGCTTTGTTGATTAAACCGTCCGCACTCCACCGTCGCTTATCGTCCTGCGACGAGCTGCTCTTTTTAATTAGAAGTGAGACACCACAAGTGCGCAATTAACAGCTGGTAATTATCAGGCGCTTCAGAAGTGCAACACTCCGCCTTCATTTCAATTATATAATGGACAAGTGACTTTCTGATCTCCACATTAGTGAACCCTTGTAATATTTGTTTTGTGGCAGATTCGGAGGGTTAATGGAGGCCTGTGGTGGCCTTCCTCCCGGTGATTAATGTGTACACAGAAAGAGGGATATTAAAACAGGAATAGTCTATCAGGAAATGCAAATCGCACCTTCATGTTAATGAGCAGGAGAGCGCGGGGCTGGGCCGGCCAGCCGTGGCGTTTCATGTGGGAAAAACAAGTGGCCACTCTGCCGCAAACTGATTAGTACATTTGAATTTGAAAGTTTAATTAAATGCTTCTAATACCGATCATTTTAGAGACTGACACATAACATGAAACTGTTTGATTCTTAATTTGGTTGGCATTTGATTGCAAGGCACGCATGGCTAAATTGGCTACGCAAGCGTGGAGGCAATGTGCTATCCCAAAGGATGCAGAAGCCATGGACTTCATTTAAAACCCTTAACTAATAAGTGATGAAAATGTATTTAATGACCAATGCACTCTTTGAGTGTTTAAAGTGGAACACTTGTTCAGTTTTAATTAGTATTGATTTCCATCTATGTACATGGCTGTTGTATTGTTGCTAGTTTAGAGTTTCAATTTTTCCCCCACCACACATTCCATCAAAATGAGGGGGAAAAAAATACAGACCTTGATTGATTTTGTGGCTTGCTGAAAGCATGCAGGACGTTGAATTAGGGAGATTACTAATGAGTAAAAGCTGAAATTCACAGTCTTCATTGGCATGCTCTTCATCCTGAGTGGTCAATATAGGAAATGTTCAAAATAGGTGCAATCTATGTTGTTGTGCTCATTAATTGCTGTATCCCCCAGGTCAGTACTTGTAATGTGAGTTTGTATGAGCGTTGCATTATAGTCTGTGTTTTTATAGGCCGATATCTCTTTTCAATTGAGATGTAATTTTTGTCATGTAAAATGAACCGGCCTCTGCTGATATGGGGTTCAAATGATCTCTCTACTTCATTGATACTGTATCTCAAGTTGTTAAATTACAAACATTTTGTATTAGTTCAATTTGAATAAATCAGGGTTCAGTATAAATTAAAAGATGAAATTCATGTTTATTCATTGTTTCTATTTTTCATACATAGTATTTTTTTTCAAATATTTTATCCTTGTGGAAATCCTTGGAAATAAATGCTACAAGGTTATCAATTGAATATTTTTCTCACCCTCTATTTGAGGCAACACATTTTTACATTGATTTTATTTTACCTCCTTATACCTTCAACAAAGCATTTTCAAATGAGCATCGTTTTCAAATCAAAAATCAAATCAAATGTATTTGTCACATACACATGGTTAGCAGATGTTAATGTGAGTGTAGCGAAATGCTTGTGCTTCTAGTTCCGACAATGCAGTAATAACCAACGAGTAATCTAACCTAACAATTCCAAAACTACTACCTTATACACACAAGTGTAAAGGGATAAAGAATATGTACATAAAGATATATGAATGAGTGATGGTACAGAGCGGCATAGGCAAGATGCAGTAGATGGTATCGAGTAAAGTATATACATATGAGATGAGTAATGTAGGGTATGTAAACAAAGTGGCATAGTTTAAAGTGGCTAGTGATACATGTATTACATAAAGATGAAGTAGATGATATAAGGTACAGTATATACATATACATATGAGATGAGTAATGTAGGGTAAGTAAACATTATATTAAGTAGCATTGTTTAAAGTGGCTAGTGATATATTTTACATCAATTTCCATCAATTCCCATTATTAAAGTGGCTGGAGTTGAGTCAGTGTGTTGGCAGCAGCCACTCAATGTTAGTGGTGGCTGTTTAACAGTCTGATGGCCTTGAGATAGAAGCTATTTTTCAGTCTCTCGGTCCCTGCTTTGATGCACCTGTACTGACCTCGCCTTCTGGATGATAGTGGGGTGAACAGACAGTGGCTCG
Organism: Oncorhynchus nerka; assembly: GCF_034236695.1. Lineage (NCBI taxonomy): Eukaryota > Metazoa > Chordata > Actinopteri > Salmoniformes > Salmonidae > Oncorhynchus > Oncorhynchus nerka. Next base: position 64,854,696 of record NC_088409.1, on the reverse strand, counting down.
GGTGGTTGTTGTCCATGATGATCTTTATGGCCTTCCTGTGACATCGGGTGGTGTAGGTGTCCTGGAGGGCTGGTATGTTGGCCCCTGGTGATGCGTTGTGCAGACCTCACTACCCTCTGGAGAGCCTTACGGTTGTGGGCGGAGCAGTTGCCGTACCAGGCGGTGATACAGCCCAACAGGATGCTCTCGATTGTGCATCTGTAGAAGTTTGTGAGTGCTTTTGGTGACAAGCCAAATTTCTACAGCCTCCTGAGGTTGAAGAGGCGCTGCTGCGCCTTCTTCACGACGCTGTCTGTGTGGGTGGACCAATTCAGTTTGTCCGTGATGTGTACGCAGAGGAACTTAAAACTTACTACACTCTCCACTACTGTCCCATCGATGTGGATAGGGGGGTGCTCCCTCTGCTGTTTCCTGAAGTCCACAATCATCTCCTCTGTTTTGTTGACGTTGAGTGTGAGGTTATTTTCCTGACACCACACTCCGAGGGCCCTCACCTCCTCCCTGTAGGCCGTCTCGTCGTTGTTGGTAATCAAGCCTACCACTGTAGTGTCGTCCGCAAACTTGGTGAGGGTAGGTAACAACATTTCCACCCCGCTGATCCTCAACACTGGGGCCCCACAAGGGTGCGTTCTGAGCCCTCTTCTGTACTCCCTGTTCACCCATGTCTGCGTGGCCATGCACACCACCAACTCAATCATCAAGTTTGCGGACGACACGGCAGCCTTGCGAGGGTTACCACGTTTAAATGTTTTCCTCATGTCGGCTGCAGTGAAGGAGAGTCTGCAGGTTTTGGTTGCGGGCCGTGTCAGTGGTACTGTATTGTCCTCAAAGCGGGCATAAAAGTGATTTAGTCTGCCTGGGAGCAAGACATCCTGGTCCGTGACGGGGCTGGTTTTCTTTTTGTAATCCGTGATTGACTGTAGACCCTGCCACATACCTCTTGTGTCTGATCCGTTGAATTGTGACTCTACTTTGTCTATACTGACGCTTAGTTTGGTTGATTGCCTTGCGGAGGGAATAGCTACACTGTTTGCATTCGGTCATGTTTCCGGTCACCTTTGCCTGATTAAAGCAGTTGGGAATGTTTTAATCGTTGCTATGGAAACGACATCATCAATGCACTTTCTAATGAACTCGCTCACCGAATCAGCGTTTTTGTTACTAGTTTAAAGGTCATTTTAGTGTATACCAATTGAATGGCGGTTGATTTGACACATGATCATGTAATATCCCCTTGAGAAATCTCTTCTAAACTTTTACATCGTGGGATTTCAGCACAAAGTGTGTGACCAGAGCCAGTCATTACTAAAACCATTCAAATGTGTAAGGCAATAACCAGTACATAAATATTATGTGATGTCATTTTTGGTTTCTGTACGGGAAACAGACAAAGAGGAGTTATATATGAAAATCCTCACCTTTATCCTCATCCTCACCTCACCGAATTTCTGCAGATTACTTTTTAACCACATCACAGTGTTCTATAAATTACAGATTAAAAAAGCCTCAAATCAGTCAAGCATTTAGGAATTTTACATTGGAAGAATATTGGCAGTTTATTGTGAAATAAACACCAAGTATTTCAATTCAAACCAGGTCATTACGGAATGTCAGTCATTAAAGAGGCCCATGTGGCTCTGTTTAGAGTCCCTGTTTGCTTTAACTAGGCCCTAGAAGCAAGGCTTTCTGGGAGCTCCATGCGCACCGTCCACGTGAGACAATGAGCACAATAGAGGAGAGAATCCCGTTTCCCATCTTCCCCCATGTGTGAAGCGGAGCCCTGTGATGGGTTGGGACATGGGTGTGTGTGTGTGTGTGTCTCCCGATTTAATCTAAGTCGCCGTTACTGTCATGTTTCTCTCACTCCCTCACTGTCCCTCCATGTTTTCTCCTCAATCTCGCTGTCATTTGGCAGCTGTCACTCTCCATGTGTATCAACCACTCTTCCCCATGGCCACGACCAAGGCTACCCTCCTAGACACACACGCACACACTCACGCAAACACACACACCTACGCACTGGTTTCCCAGACACAGATTAAACCTGGTCCTGAACTAAAAAACCTCATGGGCATGCTTTTTAATCTGTTTAATCCTTAGAGTGGACCTGTTCATCTGTCATAGTTACAGTTGGGCAAGAGGTTTTTAGAGGCTTTAACTGGTGCCTGGAGGTTTATTTGACCAGGGGCTGCAGGTAGCCTAGTGGTTTGACCATTGGGCCAGTAACCAAAAGGTTACTGGATCGAATCCCCCAGCTGACAAGGTAAAAATATGCCACTGTTCCCCAATAGGCTGTCATTGTAAATAAGCATTCGTTCTTAACTGACTTGCCTAGTTAAATCAAGGTTACATAGACACAGTCTTACAGCAGTTTGATTCAGAGCTACATCAACTCTACACGATGCTGTTATTTTTATTTCAACTTTATTTAACCAGGTAGGCCAGTTCAGAACAAGTTCTCATTTACAACTGCGACCTGGCCAAGATAAAGCAAAGCAGTGCGACACAAACAACAACACAGAGTTATACATGGGATAAGCAAAAGTACAGTCAATAACAATAGAAAATCTATATACACTGTGTGCAAATGGAGTAAGGAGGTAAGGCAATAAATAGGCCAATAGTAGCGAAGTAATTACAATTTAGCAAATTAACACTGGAATGATAGATGATAATGTGCAAGTAGAAGTACTGGTGTGCAAAAGAGCAAAAAAAGTAAATAAAAACAATATGGGGATGAGGTAGGTAGTTGGATGGGCTATTTACAGATGGGCTGTGTACAGCTGCAGCGATCGTTAAGCTGCTCAGATAGCTGATGCTTAAAGTTAGCGAGGGAGATATAAGTCTCCAACTTCAGCGATTTTTGCAATTCGTTCCAGTCATTGGCAGCAGAGAACTGGAGGGAAAGATGACCAAAGGAGGAATTGGCTTTGGGGGTGACCAGTGAGATATACCTGCTGGAGCGCATGCTACGGCTGGGTGTTGTTATGGTGACCAGTGAGCTGAGATAATCATTTCTTTTATTTCACCTTTATTTAACCAGGTAGGGCTAGCTGAGAACAAGTTCTCATTTGCAACTGCGACCCGGCCAAGATAAAGCAAAGCAGTGTGACACAGACAACAACACAGAGTTACACATGGAGTAAACAATAAACAAGCCAATAACACAATAAACAAATCAATGACACAGTAGAATTAAGAAAGTCTATATACATTGTGTGCAAAAGGCAGGAGGATGTAGGCAATAAATAGGCCATAGTAGTGAATAGTTACAATTTAGCAGATTAACACTGGAGTGATAAATGAGCAGATGATGATGTGCAAGTAGAGATACTGGTGTGCAAAAGAGCAGAAAAGTAAATAAAATAAAAACAGTATGGGGATGAGGTAGGTAGAATATGTAGCGAGGGCCAGCCAACAAGAGCATACAGGTCGCAGTGGTGGGTGGTATATGGGGCTTTGGTGACAAAACGGATGGCACTGTGATAGACTGTATCTAGTTTGCTGAGTAGAGTGTTGGAGGCTATTTTGTAAATGACATCGCCTAAGTCAAGGATCGGTAGGATAGTCAGTTTTAGGAGGGTATGTTTGGAAGCGTGAGTGCAGGAGGCTTTGTTGCGAAACAGGATGCCGATTCTAGATTTAATTCTGGATTGGAGATGCTTAATGTGAGTCTGGAAGGAGAGTTTACAGTCTAGCCAGACACCTAGGTTAGCTCTCTAGCTCTCTAGTTAAACACAAAGACAAATGATCAGAGAGAGAGGCCACAGTCCTGCTGTGTTGTCCAGTTAAATCACATCTGAATACAGGGAAATTGACTTCCATAACAAATAAGGGAGGGATACTGTGTTGCTTAGGGTACAAGGCGAACGGTCCGGCTTCCAACAATCACAAAACAAACATCCTCTCCAAGAGCTCTCGATGCTCAGCCCCATTTCACATGTCTGGGAGTGCTTTGGAAAGCCTCTGTAGTCTACACGTTATTGTAGGTAACAAGTCAGTAACAAGGTTGGACTGCTGCTATGCCAGTTTTGGAGGGTAGAAGGCCTACGGGTGGAATGCAACGGTCAGACAAAAAACATCTAAATCCAACGAGACCAAATGGAAGATGTCAGACATAGGTCCTATTTGGTCAGTTTACCTCTATTTAAATATGAAATATTGAATGCTTTCCTACAGTTTTGTTTTCTTGCTTCTTTCCCTCATAGACCCTTTTCTCAGGTCTGATGTAGTGACTAGCAGCCCCATGGAACACACCGCACCTACTAATACAGTGTAGACATTCTTCGCGGTACACACATGAATCCGGTGGTTTTTGGGGGAGTAAACGTATGCTCGTGAAGGATCGAGGGCGAGGGACGGAGAAGTATAAAGTGACGGAGGCTAAGAGAAAGGGAGGATAGGACAGAAAATGAAGAAAGAGGGGCCTCCTCTGAATTGGTGCTTCCATTGTGAGACGTAAACAATGCCTGTTTTGATAACCTCTGACCTCTCTCTACATAGGGCCAATAGTGGTGACAAAGGCTCTTTTTGGGCCTGTTTCAAGTGGCTTGGAGGGCGAGAGAAAAGGATTAATTAAATAAAGCTGACTCAAAGAAGACGTATTATAAAGCCCTTTTCATTGGTACTGAGGTGCCTCTAATTTCACAAAAGAACAAAGGTGGTTGAACCTTAGTGACTAGATGGGAACGTGTCAGTGGTGTGAGAGAGAACGGGTGGGTACGGAGATAGGAATGATCCGACCCCAGTTACGGTGGACGTTTTCTCCAGGTCATTATTGATTATGCAAGGTCAAACTTTTGTAATGTATAGAACCGGAGGTTGGTGAGGACGGCTCATGGGAATGACTGGAGCAGAATGAGGGGAATGGAATCAAGTACATGTGTGCGCATGTTTGAGCGTGTTAGGTGAACACATATACTACTAGCAAGTAATCTGACCAGAGGCAATCCACAAAAGAGAAAACAGTCTGAGATCTGAGAGGCGTGAGATCTGCTTATAAAGGGTGTGGTCAACGTATGCGTGACATATCTCATAGCTTATTGTATGTCTGTGAGTCAGTATTTGATTTTCTTGTGTGACGGGAGTATGTTGTGTCTGTGTGTGTCTATACGTGACTGTTTGTGTGTGTGTGTGTTTGTGATGTGATTGTGTCGGTGTCTTTTCGACGTTTGTATATGTGACTGTTGGTGTGTATGTGTTTCTGTGATGTGTGTGTCGCTGTATGTGTCTCCGTAATGTGTGTGTGTGTGTCTGTGTGTGTGTGTGTGTGTGTGTGTATCTGTGATGTGTCTGTGATGTGCCTGAGTTTGTCAGATGCCTCACTCTGGAGCTGTGGGCCATTTGTCATGGCTGGGATTCATTATGTGTGTGTCCCTGTCCCCGTGCGGCCGGTGTGATTACTGCTGACCCCCGTGACAGGCACAGCGCCTTCATTATGTCACCAAGGCAGCCCTGTCACCAGCTACACTCTCTGTCTGTGTGACACCCCTCGGTGGGAATCCAATCTCTCATCTGGGTGTCCACCTGTCTCTGTGTGTGTGTGTGTGTGTGTGTGTGTGTGTGTGTGTGTGTGTGTGTGTGTGTCAGGGTTTCCGTTAGGAATATGTGGTGCCGAACATTTGACCAGCAACCTTTTAATTTACCGGACATTTCAGAAATCTACCGGGCCCATATGCATTGGGTGCGTAACCTGATTAGGGCGTTCACCTACGGTGCTCAGAATGACATAAATCACATTTAGATTATGGTCATTCATATTAACTGAACATGCAAGTCAAGGATGCAATGATGTCTCTTGTCTCTTAGCCTCTTGCCAAATTCTGCACTTTGAAGATGTTAGAATCCCTGTCCACATGAACTTTTCCTCAGCCAACAAGACGAGTAATGAACAGCAAAATCCCTAGCCTTTGTCAACAGTATACCTATTCTATTGGTCAGCTTGTCGAGAAAGAAATATCCTATTCCAAACAGACTCTGAGACAGTTATGGGACGATAGATTTATACAACCAGTAGGCCTAGGATATATATATATATTTAAATGACGTTAAAAAGCAATCAGTCTGATACACCAGATCAGAATGTTTAGCTTATATTATTTATTCACATTATAAGCACTGCAATGCACACAGGGTAGTAGGTTATGCGCAAATGTTAGTTCCATAATGCAATTAGAGGGAAAACACCTTTGTCTAAAGGGCACCGCACCGCACATCAAATCAAATCACAACAGGTGTAGTAGACCTTACAGTGAAATGCTTACTTACAAGCCCTTAACCAACAATGCAGTTTTAAGGGGAAAAAAGTCTTAAGAAAGAATTTAATAAAATAAACTGAAGTTAATAAAATAAAAATAATATTTATATAATTAAAGAGCAACAATAAAATAACAATAGTGAGGCTATATACAGGGGGTACCGGTACAGAGTCAATGTGCGGGGGTTAGTCGAGGTAATTAAGGTAAAGTGACTATGCATAGATAATAAACAGAGAGTAGCAGCAGCGTAGAAGCTGTTAAGAAGCCTTTTGGAGAACAGTCTATGACTAAGGTGGCTGGAGTCTTTTCCAATTATTAGGGCCTTCCTCTGACACTGCCTAGTATAGAGGTCCTGGATGGCAGGAATGTTGGCCCCTGTGATGTACTGTACTTTGTAGTGCCTTGCGGTCAGAGGTCGAGTAGTTGCCATACCAGGCAGTGATGCAACCAGCCAGGATGCTCTCGATGCTGCAGCTGTATAACTTCTTGAGGATCTGAGGACCCATGCCAAGTCTCCTGAGGGGTAATAGGCTTTGTCGTGCCCTCTTCACGGCTGTCTTGGTGTGTTTGGACCATGATAGTTTGTTGGTGATGTAGACACCAAATAACTTGAAGCTCTCAACCTGCTCCACTACAGCCTCATTGAAGAGAATGAGATGAGAATTTCCTGTAGTCCACAATCATCTCCTTTGTCTTGATCACGTTGAGGGAGAGATTGTTATCCTGGCACCACACTGCCAGATCTCTGACCTCCTCCCTATAAGCTGTCGCATTGTTGTTGGTGATCAGGCCTACCTCAGGCCTACCTCTGTAGTGTCGTCTTCAAACTTAATGATGGTGTTGGAGTCGTGCTTGACCATGCAGTCCTGGGTGAAGAGGGAGTACAGGAGGGGACTGAGCACGCACCCCTGAGGGGCCCCCATGTTGAGGATCAGAATGGCAGATGTGTTGTTACCTACGCTTACCACCTGGGGTGGCCCGTCAGGAAGTCCAGGATCCAGTTGCAGAGGGAGGTGTTTAGTCCCAGAGTCTTTAGCTTAGTGTTGAGATTTGAGGGTACTATGGTGTTGACCGCTGAGCTGTAGTCAATGAATAGCATTCTCACGTAGGTGTTCCTTTTGTCCAGGTGGGAAAGGGCAGTGTGGCGTGCAATAGAGATTGCGTCATCTGTGGATCTGTTGGGGCAGTATGTATTATCCCAGGTTTTCTGGGATAATGGTGGTGATGTGGGCCATGACCAGCCTTTCAAAGAACTTCATGTCTGCAGACTTGAGTGCTATGGGTCAGTAGTCATTTAGGCAGGTTACCTTAGTGTTCTTGGGCACAGGGACTATGGTAGTCTGCTTAAAACTTGTTGCTATTACAGACTCGGTCAGGGACAGGTTGAAAATGTCAGTGAAGACACTTGCCAGTTGGTCAGAGTACACGTCCTGGTAATCCATCTGGCCCTGCGGCCTTGTGAATCACACAGTCATCCGGAACAGCTGGTGCTCTCATGTATGCTTCAGTGTTGCTTGTCTCGAAGCAAGCATAGAAGTAATTTAGCTCATCTGGTAGGCTCGTGTCACTGGGCAGCTCGCGGCTGTGCTTCCCTTTGTAGTCTGTAATAGTTTGCAAGCCCGCCACAACCGACGAGCGTCATAGCCGGTGTAGTACAATTCAATCTTAGTCCTGTATTGACTCTTTGGAAGAATCCCGGAACTTATTCCAGTCTGTGCTAGTAAAACAAACATGAGAGGTTGCATGTGACAGACATGAAAATATCAGTTAGAAATGTAGAAAGAGAGGAGATCTAATAGGCTACTTTGAAGCAATATGCCTGATAATGTGTAAAAAAAAACATGTGCAGTGCATGTGTGTGCAGTCTTTTATGTATTGACATATATATATTTTCGATCTAGACACAGGTTTTTGCTAAGAAATCGCATTACCACAGTATATTCATAACATTTGATCAAATGATATACCAATGACCACTGACATACTTCCCCCATGGTAGTCTCCCTGTAGTCACTAATTATTCAATTATGTCCTATTAGAGGATGGGTGTTGCCAATGTCTCCGCCCAGGCTATTCAGCCCCTGCGCCCTGTCGGGGGGAGACCCCGAGGGCCCTTGTGAGCCTGTGATTAGTGATGTGTCTGCAGAGAGGTGACAGAATCCCTCTTCAAATATTTTGTCTTCATTTTACGGCTACCGAGATGCAATTACGGAGCAGCAGTTCATTACCGCGCGCCGCTTCTTCATGTTTTATGCATGCTCTTCGTTTACCACTTTATTAATGAGCCATGCTGGCCACCGCCACGCTGCAGGCTGCACTATGGACACTGATGTGGTGTGTGTGTGTGTGTGTGTGTGTGTGTGTGTGTGTGTGTGTGTGTGTGTGTGTGTGTGTGTGTGTGTGTGTGTGCACAATAGGTGGTCATTGGTCAGTCTCCCCCACCCTGCCCTTCCCCTGCCTGGGTTTCCAGGTGGATCTGGTTTTGGTAGAGGTAGACGGGATAGGAGAGGGCCAGTAGGGGTGACTAACTGCACATCCCTCTGCAGAACAAACTCCATCTGCATCCAGCATTGAGACAGATGAGTCCAATTTGGCTCCTTAACTTTTCTGCAGTGTGATGGATGTGTGGCGGCTGTGCACGGTGAGTGAGAGAGAGGAGGGTGAGGGGGACCCCTCAGTTCTGGCCCGGCCAGGGAGGGAGGGACACCCGGCCATCGGTAGGTTACTGATGACCTCACCGTGCCACACCACACTGGCCAAACCCAAGCTAATAGGCTAACTGGGACACGGTTCTGACAGATTTTCCTCTCACACCGGATAACAGTGGACCATCTGCACGACTGATGAGTCTTTGATAAGAGCAATTCTCCGCAGGCCTTGATAAATATTTTATCAAGCATAATGGAAATTGTCAAATCAATCTAATTGTGTAATACATTATGAAGACAACAAAATTAAACATAGCACATATGCTATCATTTCACTTTTACGACAGGCAGACGGCCGGGCACCCGTGGGGTTTCTGGGGGACCTCGGGGCTGGCAGCGCCCACTTTGGATATACGTCTCCACTGTGCTGCCCATGAGCTGCCTCACACACATTTCATCAACTGATTCATTTCTCAAATGTGGACAACTGTGAGGCATAATTACATTAGGGCCTGATGGCATTTAGCCACAATATCAAGAGAGAGAGAGAGAGAGAGAGAGAAAGAGAGAGAAAGACAACAGCAGTTACAGCAGTATGGAAGTGATGAATACAAATTCAATCAATTAATGTATCATTTTCTCCTTTAATAAGTATGAATAGTATATTTTCTCAGTTAGTTATTATAGGTGAGATGAACTGGTTAAATCAGGCTGCATTTAGAAGGACAGTTATTTTGGTTAGTCGTGTAAGATGTTCTGTCTTTTATGTGCGAATGGTAACGATAATTTGTGTGTGTGTTTGTGTGCAAAAACAGTATTTAGCGGCATTTTCTCTTTATGTCTCAATGGGGAGGGGTAAGGTATTGCTGGGCGGCTGTCTGGTGCAGTAGAGGGATGAGGACAGAGGAGAGGAATGGGGGGAGCACTCAGAGTAAACAAATAAAAAAGCTTGTGGTGTGTGACATGGAGGGGGGAGACAGAGGATCATGATGGGATTAATGACCTTTATCAAAACACACTCACTCCACGTCACTGCAGAGGAGTAAAGAGCCTAATCAATATCTCCACACACACACACACACACATACACACAGCACCTTTCACAAACAGAAAAAACACAAAAATAAAATACACACTTTCACACAAACAGCGTCTTTGTTCCAAAAAAAATGTCAGCTCTTGTTCACGTGCAGAAATTTTGGTCTAATGAAACATTTATTTATTTAGGGGGAAAGCCGTCTTAGTTTTTCCTCATCTCTTTCGCTCCCTTTCCCACCGTCTTGTCCTTTCACCTCTACCTCCCTCGTCCGTCCCCCCTTCCTCCCTCCATATCGTCCCTCTCTCCTCCCATCCTCCTCCCATCCGGGGCCCGGGGTCAGTAGCTGATGCGCTGGCCCTTTAAACCCGACCTGATGTATGGCCTGTGGAAACAATGTGAGAGCTTAGTTATTATTCTGTTTGCTTTTGGCTCTGACAGGCTTGAGTTAGCGTCCGACTGGGATCCTATCTCATTAGGCCAAATGCTGGAGTAAAACAATCATAAAAATCACTTGGCAACCAGCATCCACTTAGGAGCGCCTGTCACGCAGGTTGATAATAAACTCTCCAAATTGGAGTCAGGGAGAGTGAGTGAGAGGAAGAGATGGAGAGAGAGTGAGGCCCATATGCTCCCTGCCATTAGAGACTCTTAATGATATGAAGTGGTTGAGTTTATATGGAGGTGCCTCAGCCTCTCCATTGATAATATTGATTGTGGTTAGAGAACCCTCAACCCTCGCTTCACAGTGTGTGTGTGTTTGTGTTTGTGTGTGCGTGTGCGTGTGTTGTGTTGTGTGCGTTTATTTGGAAACCTTCTGCATATGCATTAGTATGGATTGTGGTTGGTTTTGTGTGTGTGGTGTGTAAAATATGTGTGTGTGTGTTTATGGTAGGGGATGAAGCCTACAACAGTGGCTCTGAGGTGTGATCTATATGCATGTCAACCCTCCCTCCTCTCCCTCTCTCTCTCTCTCTCCCTCTCTCTTACACACACTCTCTCTCCCCTTCTCTTGCTCTTCCCCTCCCCACCTCGCCCAAACATACATCTTTATCAAGCGCCTGTTGTCAGACAACATTAGATAATTAATAGGCCATTTGTCAGCCCTGTGAGAAACATGTTAAAATCCCCCCGCGCTGCCGGGATGAATCCAGTTGTCTGCTCAGATGCCTTTGTTGTGTCTGGCTGCCATCAGCGACACACGTTGTCCATAAAAGGGGGCTCATTATTAATCACAACTAATGCTAATTAATTAGGTGTCTGTGTGTGTGTGTGTGTTCACAAAGGGACTGGGCCTAACTTTCAGTTGTTGTACAGTGCTAATTGGTGGACTTAGTGCAGGGACTTTAATTGAGTGTTTTCCATTGAGAGAGTGGAGGAGTAGTTGACTAACAGGCGGCAGGAGAAAAAACACAGTGTACTCATTAATTAACACGCTCTAAGTGCACTGCTCTGGTCAGGGTTGCACTGTGTGTGTGTGTGTGTGTGTGTGTGTACATGTGTACGTGTGTGTATGTATACATTGAGTGTACAAAATATTAAGGACACCTTTCTAATATTGAGTTGCACCCCTGCCCTCAGAACAGCCTCAATGTGTCAGTGCATAGACTCTACAAGGTGTCGAAAGCATTCCACAGGGATGCTGGCCCATGTTGACTCCAATGCTTCCCACAGTTGTGTCAAGTTGGCTGGATGTCCTTTGGGTGGTGGACCGTTCTTGATACACACAGGAAACTCAACTGTCTCAAGGCTTAAAAATCCTTCTTTAACCTGTCTCCTCCCCTTCAGCTACAATGATTGAAATGGATTTAACAAGTGACATCAATAAGGGATCATAGCTTTCACCTGGTTTCACCTGGTCAGTCTATGTCATGGAAAGAGCGTGTGTGTGTGTGTGTGTGTGTGTGTGTGTGTGTGTGTGTGTATGTGTGTATTTTAGTGTCTAAAGTTTGAATTTCGAATTTTAGAGGTTTAAAATGTGGTGCTACAATGTTTTGTTGTGTACATGTTTGTTGTTCAAGTGCACATGCAGTATATATTGTGCTACACTTACAGTAAATATTGTAGTACATATGAAGTAAATAGTGTGGGTTATTTTGCTTGCCTTCAGTGTACTCGACTTGATGTGTTTCCTTGGTTGAGTGATATCTCTTTTCCCCTGCTCTTTCTCTGCTGAGCTGCTGAGTTTTTGGCTCCTGTTGGAGCTCCTGTTCGGGCCCCTGTTGGCCCCTCCATTACTCAGCCTCTGAGTAAGCTCGGTATGCCCAGTGGAACCACCGGATTCCCACAAAGCAGCACTAAGGCCTTCATTAAGACACAAAGCCACAGTTAATTATGAAGCTTACTGCTGCTCACTGGGGCACAGGCACACAGCGCTCTCACAACGCACTCACAACGCTCATACAATGCTTTCACAATGCTGTCATCTCAAAACCCAGGGAAGTAAACATTCATAAATATACTGTAATTACTAGTATTTAAGAAAATATCAATAAACTATTCTTAACTGTCAGAGTTTCCCATTCACAACCTGTTGAGACATTTGTTGTCTCTCTCTCTCTCTCTCTCTCTCTTTGTCATTCGTTCTGTCTCGCTCTTTCTCATTCTCTCTCTCTCCCCATCTTTCCCTCTCTCTCCCTCTCCTGATTCGGTTCCCTCTGTATAACAGTATGTATTGGTCAGCTTTGGTATGATGATGCTACAGTATATGATGCTATAGTGTATCTGTGTATTTAACCCTCGCCAACAGCCAATGAAATTGCAAAGCACCAAATACAAATCAACAGAAATCTCATAAATCAAATTTCTCAAACATACAAGTATTAGGCACCATTTTAAAGATAACATTCTCGTTAATCCAGCCACAGTGTCTGATTTCAAAAATGCTTTACAGCGAAAGCTCCACAAACGATTATGTTAGGTCACCACCAAGCCACAGAAAAACCCATCCATTTTTGCAGCCGAAGAGAGGAGTCACAAAAAGCACAAATAGAGATAAAATGAATCACTAACCTTTGATGATCTTCATCAGATGACACTCGTAGGACTTCATGTTACACAATACATGTATGTTTTGTTTGGTAAAATCTTATTTTACATTGGCGTGTTATGTTCAGTAGTTCCAAAACATGCAGTGATATTGCAGAGAGCCACATGACTTCACAGAAATACTAAATGTTGATGAAAATTCAAGTGTTATGCATTGAACTTTAGATACACTTCTCCTTAACTTCTTAAGGTATAGGGGTCAGCATTTTTATTTATTTATTTATTTTATTTCACCTTTATTTAACCAGGTAGGCAAGTTGAGAACAAGTTCTCATTTACAATTGCGACCTGGCCAAGATAAAGCAAAGCAGGTCGACACATACAACAACACAGAGTTACACATGGAGTAAAACAAACATACAGTAAATAATACAGTATAAACAAGTCTATATACGATGTGAGCAAATGAGGTGAGATAAGGGAGGTAAAGGCAAAAAAAAGGCCATGGTGGCAAAGTAAATACAATATAGCAAGTAAAACACTGGAATGGTAGATTTGCAGTGGAAGAATGTGCAAGGTAGAAATAAAAATAATGGGGTGCAAAGGAGCAAAATAAATAAATAAATAAAATAAATACAGTAGGGAAAGAGGTAGTTGTTTGGGCTAAATTATAGGTGGGCTATGTACAGGTGCAGTAATCTGTGAGCTGCTCTGACAGTTGGTGCTTAAAGCTAGTGAGGGAGATAAGTGTTTCCAGTTTCAGAGATTTTTGTAGTTCGTTCCAGTCATTGGCAGCAGAGAACTGGAAGGAGAGGCGGCCAAAGAAATAATTGGTTTTGGGGGTGACCAGAGAGATATACCTGCTGGAGTGCGTGCTACAGGTGGGTGATGCTATGCTGACCAGCGAGCTGAGATAAGGGGGGACTTTACCTAGCAGGGTCTTGTAGATGACATGGAGCCAGTGGGTTTGCGACGAGTATGAAGCGAGGGCCAGCCAACGAGAGCGTACAGGTCGCAATGGTGGGTACTATATGGGGCTTTGGTGACAAAATGGATTGCACTGTGATAGACTGCATCCAATTTATTGAGTAGGGTGTTGGAGGCTATTTTGTAAATGACATCGCCGAAGTCGAGGATTGGTAGGATGGTCAGTTTTACAAGGGTATGTTTGGCAGCATGAGTAAAGGATGCTTTGTTGCGAAATAAGAAGCCAATTCTAGATTTAACTTTGGATTGGAGATGTTTGATGTGGGTCTGGAAGGAGAGTTTACAGTCTAACCAGACACCTAAGTATTTGTAGTTGTAGCATAGCAGCCGATAAGACAGCTAACGATTAGCGGACCGCAGATGGGCGTTCATGTAACGTCGCAACGGAGAAGCCAGCCGGATAACTCCCTCGGGCTGCTTTTCACTTTTGGATAAATAGCGTGCCCAATTTCAACTTCCTGCTACTCATGCCAAGACTATAAGATATGCATATTATTAGTAGATTTGAATAGACAACACTCTGAAGTTTCTAAAACTGTTTGAATCATGTCTGTGAGTATAACAGAACTTATGTAGCAGACAAAACACAGAGGACTAACCGTTTAGAGTTTTTTTGAGGTATCTGTCTGTTCAGTGAAATCTCATTGGGAAACGATATTTCTTAGGAACTTGTTTTCAGTTCCTACCGCTTCCACTGGATGTCACCAGTCTTTGGAATTTGGTTGAGGTTATTCCTTTGTGAAGAAGTACGGCCATCTAGGAACTGCTTAACACTGTTGAGAGTTGCGCAAGACTTGAAAAGTAGCTTGGTTTGTTGTCTTCCTGTATTGAACACAGATAGACCCGTCTTCAATTTGATCGATTATTAACATTTAAAAATACCTCAAATGGTATTACAAAAGTAGTTTGAAATGTTTTGGCAAAGTTTACAGACAACTTTGAAAGATTTTGTAGTGACGTTGCGCAATTTGGAAGCAGTTTTTTTCTGGATCAAACACGCCAAGTAAATGGACATTTTGGATATATATGGACGGAATTAATCGAACAAAAGGACCAATTGTGATGTTTATGGGACATATTGGTGTGCCAACAAAAGAAGCTTGTCAAAGGAAGGCATGTTTTATATTTTATTTCTGCGTTTTGTGTAGCGCCTGCAGGGTTGAAATATGCTACCCTCTTTATTTACTGTTGTGCTATCATCAGATAATAGCTTCTTATGCTTTTGCCAAAAAGCCTTTTTAAAATCTGACATGTTGGCTGGATTCACAACGAGTGTAGCTTTAATTTACTATCTTACATGTGTGATTTAATGAAAGTTAGATTTTTATATCATTTTATTTGAATTTTCCGCGCTGCATTTTCCCTGGATTTTGGTCAAGTGGGACGCAAGCGTCCCCTATACCATAAGAAGTTAATGTAACCACTGTGTCAGATTTTTTTTTAAATTATGGAAAAAGCATAATCTGAGAACGGCGCTCAGAGCCCAAACCAAGCAGAGAAATATCCGCCATTTTGTGTAGTCAACATTAGTCATAAATAGCATTATAAATATTCACTTACCTTTGATGATCTTAATCAGAATGCACTCCAAGGAATCGCAGTTCCACAATAAATGCTTGTTTTGTTCGATAATGTCCATCATTTATGTCCATTTATGTCCAAATAGCTTTTTTTTAGGGTGTTTGGTAAACAAATCCAAAAGCGTGTTCTGGTCCAGTCGGACGAAAAGTGCAAATAGTTATATTACAGGTCGAAGAAAGTTGTCAAACTATGTATAGAATCAAACTTTAGGATGTTTTATCATAAATGTTCAATAATGTTCCAACCGGAGAATTCCATTGTCTGTAGAAAAGCAATGGAATGAGAGATACCTCTCATTTGAAAGCGCGTGTCTGAGAACGAGGCTGCTGGCAGACCCCTTAGTCAAACAGCTCTCATCCGCCCCCCCTTCACATGAGAATCCCGAAACAACATTCTAAAAACAGTTGACATCTAGTGGAAGCCTTAGGAAGTGCAAAATAACCCATATCCCACTGTGTATTCGATAGGGGTGAGTTCAAAAACTACAAACCTCAGATCTGTTTGGATTTTTTCCTCAGGTTTTTGCCTGTCATATGAGTTATGTTATACTCACAGACATCATTCACACAGTTTTAGAAGCTTCAGAGTATTTTCTATCCAATAATAATATGCATATATTAGCATCTGGGACTGAGTAGGAGGCAGTTCACTCTGGGCACACTATTTATCCAAAAGTGAAAATGCTGCCCCCTATCCCAAAGAAGTTAACCAGGATGATGTATCTCTTAGTCTTTCAATGCCTCATCCCTTACAGCAGTATCAGGGGAATACTTTATAACTATCACATTAAAGGGATGTTGCTGGGATGTTTCTCAGAGAAAAATCTCACTTAGGGGCTGAGCGGTCAGAGGTCAGCTGTAGTGTCAGTGATGACCCAGATGTCCGTGGGTGGTTCAGAAATGTGCATCCTGTAGCACAAACTCCAAGAAGTTCTGGGACAATGTAAAGTCCATGGAGAATAAGAGCACCTCCTCCCAGCTGCCACTGCACTAAGGCTAGGAAACACTGTCACCACTGATAAATCCACGATATTTGAGAATTTCAATAAGCATTTTTCTATAGCTGGCCATGCTTTCCACTTGGCTCCCCCTACCCCGGTCAACAGCCCTGCACCCACAACAGCAACTTGCCCAAACCTCCCCTATTTCTCCCTCACGCAAATCCAGATAGCTGATGTTCTGAAAGAGTTGCGAAATCTGGACCCCTACAAATCAGCTGGGCTAGTAAATCTGGACCCGCTCTTCCTAAAATTATCCGCCGCAATTGTTGCAACCCCTATTACTAGCCTGTTCAACCTCTCTTTTGTATCGTCTGAGAACCCCAAATATTGGAAAGCTGTCGTAGTCATCCCCCTCTTCAAAGGGGGAGACACTCTAGACCCAAATTGTTACAGACATATCTATATCTATCCTACCCTGCCTTTCTAAGATCTTTGAATGCCAAGTTAACAAACAGATCACCGACCATTTCGAATCCCACCGTACCTTCTCCGCTATGCAACCTGGTTTCCAAGTTGGTCATGGGTGCACCTCAGCCACGCTCAAGGTCCTAAACGATAACATAACCACCATCGATAAAAGACAATACTGTGCAGCTGTATTCATCGACCTGGCCAAGGCTTTCGACTCTGTTAATCACCACATTCTTATCGGCAGACTCAACAGACTTGGTTTCTCAAATGACTACCTTGCCTGGTTTACCAACTACTTCTCAGACAGAGTGTATCAAATCGGAGGGCCTGTTGTCCGGACCTCTGGCATTCTCTATGGGGGTGCCACAGGGTTCAATTCTCGGGCCGGCTATTTTCTCTATATACATCAATGATGTTGCTCTTGCTGCTGGTGATTCTCTGATCCACCTCTACGCAGACGAAACCATTCTGTATACTTCTGGCCCCTCTTTGGACACTGTGTTAACTAACCTCCAGACGAGCTTCAATGCCATACAACTCTCCTTCCGTGGCCTCCAACTACTCTTAAATGCAAGCAAAACTAAATGCATGCTCATCAACCGATCGCTGCCCGCACATGCCCGCTCGTCCAGCATCACTACTCTAGACGGTTCTGACTTAGAATATGTGGACTATTACAAATAACTAGGTGTCTGGTTAGACTGTAAACTCTCCTTCCAGACTCACATTAAGCATCTCCAATCCAATATTAAATCTAGAATCTGCTTCCTATTCCGCAACAAAGCATCCTTCACTCATGCTGCCAAACATACCCTCGTAAAACTGACTATCCTATCGATCCTTGACTTCGGCGATGTCATTTACAAAATAGCCTCCAACACTCTACTCAGTAAATTGGATGCAGTCTATCACAGTGCCATCTGTTTTGTCACCAAGGCCCCATACACTACCCACCACTGTAACCTGAATGCTCCCGTTGGCTGGCCCTCACTTCATATTCGTCGCCAAACCCACTGGCTCCAGGTCATCTAGACATCTTTGCTAGGTAAAGCCCCGCCTTATGTCAGCTCATTGGTCACCATAGCAGCACCCACCCGTTGCTCTAGCAGGTATATTTCACTGGTCACCCCCAAAGCCTATTCCTACTTTGGCCGCCTTTACTTCCAGTTCTCTGCTGCCAATGACTGGAACGAATTACAAAAATCACTGAAGCTGGAGACTCATATCTCCCTCACTAAATTTAAGCATCAGCTGTCAGAGCAGTTCACAGATCACTGCACCTGTACATCTGTAAATAGCCCACCCAACAACCTCATTCCCATATTGTTATTTTATTTATTTTGCTCCTTTGCACCCCAGTATCTCTACTTGCACATTCATCTTCTGCACATCTATCACTCCAGTGTTAATGCTAAATTGTAATTACTTCGCCACTACGGCCTGTTTATTGCCTTACCTCCCTAATCTTACCTCATTTGCACACACTGTATATAGATTTTTTTCTATTTTTAATGACTGTACGTTTGTTTATTCCATGTTACTCTGTGTTGTTGTTTGTGTCGCACTGCTTTGCTTTATCTTGGCCAGGTCGCAGTTGTAAATGAGAACTTGTTCTCAACTGGCCTACCTGGTTAAAAAAAGGTGAAATTAAAAATAAATTAAAAATTAAAATGCTGGGAGGCCCATACAAGCCAGGAGGAGCAGGAGGCCATTTTGCATCCAGCAGCAATGATGGCTTTAAGGGATATTGTATGATTTCATAATTTATGTTGTTTTTCTACTTACCTAGAATTATGAATACAATTTGTATGTTTCTGCGTGCAGTTTGGAGATGATTGAAGTTAGTAAATAATGAGTTTAGTGCACTTGCTTAAAGTCTCCTGATACAGTAGCCAGCTCCTCTCAAAAGCAAGGAAATAGACATTCTAACTACTCGAAAGCTGGGTGGTTGTGATCTCTATACATCTCTATGCAACAACAGGGGCAGAGAATAAGGAAGTGTATAGAATATATTTTATATTTTTATATATATTTTTGGATTATCAGTAAATTAACACATTTATAAAAGATCAATTACTATGTATAGCTAAGTGAAAATGTGTTTCTTAGAATGAAAGTATTGCCATCCAAGGGTCATGCAGTGCGGAGAACACTGGAAGAATTATCACTGTGAATCAATGTCATGTTTATGTAAATTCATCTCAAAAGGGATGGGTTGCCAACTGGCGATTTGACACGGAAACCTAATTTAGTCCTTATTAAAGAATATTTAGAACTTTTATTATTCAGAAACATACAGTGCCATCAAATACCATCATACTGTCAAAAACTTAATGAAAAATATTGGGATGTAACATTTAGGCCATATCGCCCAGCCCCAAACATCATGTGTGATCTGTACTATAAGGGCGTGTCCCGCCCATATGTGAGGAGTTAATTTCCATATGTCATGAGGAAAGACCCATGTCACTCATGCCTATAGCGCTCTGTGATTGGCCTGATAGATAAGTGGTTTGCCATACCACTGTACACTGACTATGACTAACTGAACAATCAGCTGGATTGTATGATTTCACAATGTGGTTAACACTGTATATGTTGTCTATTATAAAAGATTTCATGCAAAATATTTATGTTGTGGAGGGATGAATTTGTTCCCCTTATATGTCAATCTCACTGCTTCTTTTACTCTTTTCTTTGTGCGTTTTTTTTTACACTGTACATCCCAAGAAATATTCAGAGACGGAGAGAGGAAGGTGGGAGAAAGAGCGGAAGAGAGAGAGAGAGTGATAGAGGGATACAGTAGGCCATTTATGTATGCGTGTGTTACTGTCTTTGTGTGACTATGTCCACAGGTAGCTTATTTCTCTGTAAACATATGTTCCTGTTTGTCCCGCCGGTGCGTCCCCTGGCGTCCCTAGGCAGTGGCTAGGTCACGCCTCCATTAGGGCTTTTGTCACAGTGATTAATAGCTCCTTTTATCATCTTTAATTCACTCCCTGATGACGGCAGGGCTTGACGCTGCTCCGGGTAATGGCGTGATGTATGAGGCGCCCAACACCTCATGGCGTAGGTGAAAATCATTTCGCCCATGCAGATACCGTCCCGGGAACAAATGTTTTCCCTCCTAATAAAAATGAATGAATTTGGTGTCGAGAGTGAGCGGCAGAACACTGGACGTGTGTGCAAGTGTGCGTGCTTGTGTGTGTGTGTGTGTGTGTGTGTGAAGAATTATGGCCTATTTTCATTTCTGTTCTACAAATTTTGAGGGTAAGATCATTTTTCGTTGGTGCTAAAATGCCTTGTGTATTAGGGATCTGCCTCAAATACAGACTTATACTTTTAGCGTTCATGTCACTTCCTCTTTTAGCATAAGATATGAGAGTACAGACCATGAAGGGACAGCGTTGGCTGTTGAGAGTTGGGTTTTGTGTTGTATAGTCATCATTTGTCATCTATGCTATTGATGTTGATGAACGTCGTGTAAAGGATGTGGCCTCTGGCTGGAGTTCCCCTTTTTACCCAGAATTCCTTTGGTGGGCCTCTTTTTGAAGGAGGGCGTCAGCTCGCAGTGATGAGGTAATCGCCAAGATTGAACAAATAAACAAACGTATATGGCCCTCAGTCAGTACACCCCCCCCCCCCCCCACTGCCTGCCCCACCAACACACACACACACACACACACACACACACACACACACACAGAGCGAGAAAGACAGGCAATTAAACATGTCCTCACGCATGGTCTTACACCAACTCACCAACCCAACTCTCAACAGCCAACGCTGTCCCTTCATGGTCTGTACTCTCATATCTTATCATTGTCCTTCAAAATGTAACGCTACAGGATCTAAACACAACTGCAGTCCCACACTTATCTCTCATCTGAAGATAAAGCCACCGTTTTTCAAACATTCAACACAGCATATTTTCCTTTTTGGAAATGTTTACCTTTCTGAAATGTATATGTTTATTGATCAAAATTATTCCCCACGCTTGAATCGACCAGACTTGGGGAATTTCTGGTCTAAATCAAATATAAACTATGAGACCAGTCGGAGGGAAATGTCAGAGGAGAAACAGCATAGGAGGGATACAGTTACTTTTAAATGCCCTCGTCTCAACCATATGGCAAACTTCATGTCCAGGGTTATAACCACGTTACACAGTCCTGCACAGAAAATCATTACACACGCGCGTAGAGCCACATTGGGTTTCAGAGCCTGCCCAAGCACGACAGACGCTTAAAAGCTTTGCTCTTTAAACATGCTGGCCCACACAGTATGTGTCAAACACAATGGCAATATAGACGTGGTGACTGATGAGAAAATACGAGAGAAAATGAACTGAAGAGAAAACACGAGAAACTCTTTTTCAAACATTACTTGTGCATTCACATGCATATTCATGCAGATTTAACGCAGACATACAGTGGGGCAAAAAAGTATTTAGTCAGCCACCAATTGTGCAAGTTCTCCCACTTAAAAAGATGAGAGAGGCCTGTAATTTTCATCATAACAAGTTCAAACAGGTGCCATTAATACAGGTAATGAGTGGAGGACAGAGGAGCCTCTTAAAGAAGAAGTTACAGGTCTGTGAGAGCCAGAAATCTTGCTTGTTTGTAGGTGACCAAATACTTATTTTCCACCATAATTTGCAAATAAATTCATAAAAAATCCTACAATGTGATTTTCTGGATTTTTTTTCTCATTTTGTCTGTCATAGTTGAAGTTTACCTATGATGAAAATTACAGGCCTCTCTCATCTTTTTAAGTGGGAGAACTTGCACAACTGGTGGCTGACAAAATACTTTTTTTCCCACTGTATGTGAAATACCACAAGAAATTACTGGATGTTTAGTCTGTTTTATCACAGAAGCAAAATAAGTTTTAAAATATGCCATTACACACTGAATCGTAATACCAGATAAGATATGGTATTGAAGATGAACAAAGATAGGTTTGAGGATAAATGCACAATAAACAAATAAAAATGTACAACCAATACAACAATCTGCAATTCTCTCTCTCTTCTTCTCTCTGCCTTTCTCTCTATCATCTTTTTTTGTCTTTGCTCAACATTGCAATATTACTTTGTAATAAACTGTACAGTATGCATTGGTTAGGTATTAAGAGACAGAATGCATAGATTATAAAATGATAAGAGATTCACACTTTAGGAATGGGTTCCATGGTGATCTATGTTATCCATTTAAGTGATAATGCCCGAGAAGTCGGTGTTTGGAGGATACATACAGGCAAACCATGCCAATATCTCCTCCAAACACCGGCTTCCAACATATTCAAATATCAATCTGCATATTTTCATTAAAAACTTTATTTTGATACATTTATTAATACTATTTCATCCTTCTGCAAGATATAGTCCCGAAGCCAATATAGGGTTGCTACCCAAGCCGGCTGGTGGTTCGTTCTATCAGTTCCGTTGCCGGACACGCGACCCAGTCGTAAAGTCTTTTTGTTCTGTATCTATGGACACGACCCAGTTGTTTGCTCTAAATATTCTATTGCCATACTGTCTGACAACGTTCTTATCCCTTGCTGGCTAGCTAGCCAACTACAGCTAACTTAGTCACGTCAAACAGTGCAGCCAGAATGACAACAGAGTTATTCTATCTTCAGAAGATGGCCGCCGTTTTACGGTCTCCTAACCAATTGTGCCACTATGTGTTTTTTTTCGCGATATTTGTAAATTGCTTTGTAGATAATGTTTCTGCAACCGTATTTTTACGGCAGAAAAGAGCTTCTAAATATCAGGACAGCGATCCCTCACCTCGGATTAGACAAAGAGTTTTTCAACAACAACAACAGCAGTAAGCAGGACTCCCACGATATTCTCCAAACACCCCACAGGGCAGACATCCCAATTATTCGCAAAAGGAAGCGACGCAGAGGAAGAAGATGCCTCGTCTGGACCCGCAGAAGAGTTTATTGTCCAATGATTGCACGTTGGCGAGTAATATTGACGGTAACGGTAGCTTTCCTAGTTCTAGACGAGGTATAATCACAAATATCCCACCAACGGGACATCAAAAACTGCAATATCCTATGTTTCACGGAATCGTGGCTGAATGACGACATGGATATTCAGCTAGCGGGATACATGCTGCACCAGCAGGATAGAACAGCACACTCCAGTAAGACAAGGGGGTCTGTGCATATTTGTAAACAACAGCTGGTGCACGAAATCTAAGGAAGTCTCTAGATTTTGCTCGCCTGAAGTAGAGTATATTATGATAAATTGCAGGCCACACTACCTGCCTAGAGAGTTCTCAGCTATACTTTTCGTGGCTGTTTATTTACCGCCACAGACAGATGCCGGCACTAAGACCGCACTCAGCCAGCTGTATAAGGAAATAAGCAAACAGAAAACCACTCACCCAGAGGTGGTGCTCCTAGTGGCCGAAGACTTTAATGCAGGGAAACTTAAATCAGTTCTACCAAATCTCTATCAACATGTTAAATGTGCAACCAGAGGGGAAAAAATGCTAGATCACCTGTACTCCACACACAGAGATGCGTACAGAGCTCTCCGTCGCCCTCCATTTGGAAAATCCGACCACAACTCTATCCTCCTGATTCCTGCTTACAAGCAAAAATGAAAGCAGGAAGCACCAGTGACTCGGTCTATAAAAAATGGTCAGATGAAGCAGATGCTAAACTTCAGGACTGTTTTGGTATCACAGACTGGAACATGTTC
Source organism: Oncorhynchus nerka (assembly GCF_034236695.1). NCBI lineage: Eukaryota > Metazoa > Chordata > Actinopteri > Salmoniformes > Salmonidae > Oncorhynchus > Oncorhynchus nerka. The sequence continues at coordinate 64,831,067 of NC_088409.1, read as the reverse complement.
CAGGATTCTTCCGATGACATTGAGGAATACACCACATCAGTCACTGGCTTTATCAATAAGTGCATTGGGGACGTCGTCCCCACAGTGACTGTACGTACATACCCCAACCAGAAGCCATGGATTACATGCAACATTCGCACTGAGCTAAAAGGTAGAGCTGCCGCTTTCAAGGTGCGCGACTCTAACCCGGAAGCTTACAAGAAATCCTGCTATGCCCCGCGACGAACCATCAAACAGGCAAAGCATCAATACAGGGCTAAGATTGAATCATACTACACCGGCTCTGACGCTCGACGGATATGGCAGGGCTTGCAAACTATTACAGACTACAAAGGGAAGCACAGCCGCGAGCTGCCCAGTGACACGAGCCTACCAGATGAGCTAAATCACTTCTATAATCGCTTCGAGGCAAGCAACACTGAGGCATGCATGAGAGCATCAGCTGTTCCGGACGACTGTGTGATCCCGCTGTCCGTAGCCGGCGTGAGTAAGACCTTTAAACAGGTCAACATTCACAAGGCTGCGGGGCCAGATGGATTACCAGGACGTGTGCTCTGGGCATGTGCTGACCAACTGGCAGGTGTCTTCACTGACATTTTCAACATGTCCCTGATTGAGTCTGTAATACCAACATGCTTCAAGCAGACCACCATAATCCTTGTGCCCAAGAACACAAAGGCAACCTGCCTAAATGACTACAGACCCGTGGCACTCACGTCTGTAGCCATGAAGTGCTTTGAATGGCTGGTAATTGCTCGCATCAACACCATTATCCCAGAAACCCTAGACCCACTCCAATTTGCATACCGCCCAAACAGATCCACAGATGATGCAATCTATATTGCACTCCACACTGCCCTTTCCCACCTGGACAAAAGGAACACCTATGTGAGAATGCTATTCATTGACTACAGCTCAGGGTTCAACACCATAGTACCCTCAAAGCTCATCACTAAGCTAAGCAACCTGGGACTAAAAACCTCCCTCTGCAACTGGATCCTGGACTTCCTGACGGGCCGCCCCCAGGTGGTGAGGGTAGGTAGCAACACATCTGCCACTCTAATCCTCAACACTGGTGCTCCCCAGGGGTGTGTGCTCAGTCCCCTCCTGTATGATCTGTTCACCCACGACTGCATGGCCAGGCACGACTCCAACACCATCATTAAGTTTTCTGACGGCACAACAGTGGTAGGCCTGATCACCGACAACTACGAGACAGCCTATAGGGAGGAGGTCAGAGACCTGGCCAGGTGGTGCCAGAATAACAACCTTTGCCTCAACGTAACCAAGACTAAGGAGATGATTATGGACTACAGGAAAAGGAGCACCGAGCACGTCCCCATTCTCATCTACGGGGCTGTAGTGGAGCAGGTTGAGAGCTTCAAATTCCTTGGTGTCCACATCAACAACAAACTAGAATGGTCCAAACACACCAAGACAGTCGTGAAGAGGGCATGACAAAGCATATTCCCCCTCAGGAAACGAAAAACATTTGGCATGAGATCCTCAAAAGGTTCTACAGCTGCAACATCGAGAGCATCCTGACCTGTTGCATCACTGCCTGGTACGGCAATTGCTCGGCCTCCGACCGCAAGACCCAGTAGGCCTCCGACCGCAAGGCCCAGGTGGGGCCCACGGTAGCACCTGCTGCTCGTTGAGAAGAGTAAGAACGATACGTGCTTTCACGTCAAAGTCTCCAAAAGTTTCCAATAACACCAGAAAAAGTTGCTAGATTTGCCGCTAGTCACTTTTTTGAAAATGTGTTGCTAGAGGGTTCTGAAAACTCGCTAAATATAACGACAAAGTCGCTAAGTTTGCAACACTGGTCTGGACACTGTTGTTCAGAGGAGCTAGTCAACAACACAGCTAACACCATCACTTCAAACTGAAGCTGGAAAGACTGCGAACCAGCTGCACTTCGTTTCGATTGACCTGTTTTCTATTGACATTTCTTTGTATATATCCATAAACATTCTGCTAATTCGTGATTTCGACTGGCTGAGAAAAGCTGCCTGCCTGTATGTCTCATCCCGGCCGTTCATCCCGGACGTTCATTAGTATGTTCATTAGTATGGGACAGCTGGAGATCAAATTTCAATACTGACACAATGTTGCAAATGTTGGAGAGACAGACAGCGATGTTTATACAAATCTCCGCTATTGAAAACCAATTGCTAGTCTAAAAGAAATGGGAGATAATGTTTAGATGCTTTTTACAGTGTAGATCAAGTACATACATTGTCTAGCTGGGCTGATGAGACAGTGGATTGCGCAGTGAGATGGAACAGAGTAAATAGGCATTTCAACATCATAGCCTCAGCCGGGGGTAACTTGTGGAATAGACACCAGCTGGAATGCGCTTTTAACCAATCACCCCCCAGGATTAAACCCACCCGTTGTATAAATTCTGAATAATATTATACTGTATGAATACCTTGTATAATAATTCTCTATAATTTCTATATATTTTCTGTCATTTTCTACATTTCTATGTATAAGAAGCTCTAATCTACCTCAGATATATACCAGCTACGACAGATACTATTACTAACTAGTGAAAACGTAATAATAGTTAGACGCTGTCTTCAGCAGTGTTCAGGTTCTCATAGAGGTCTTCTCCTGTACTCTGTTCTCTGTCTCCAGTCGCATTGTCTTCAGTCACAACAGGCTTGCCTTGTCTTCTCTGGCCTATAGTCATAATGATATCACAGCACACACTATCCCCAGTAGCCCACAGCGCCAATCAGTGAAGCTCTCACTGCGTTGGTAGACGAAAGGATTCCATGCATGCCAGAGGAATCAGATGTGTTATACCACAGGTTGGTGCTTCTGTCAGCACATAGTAGATGGACCAACCCTTCCTTCCTTCCATTCCCTGACCCTGCACCAATAAAGTTCACTGTCAGTCTGTAAGAGGTTCGAGATGAGCAGAGAGGACTTGGGGTCCGACACGTTCACTCTGTCCCTCAGCTCCTCAGGTAAGTGCACAGAGGAGTTGTCAGAGTCCAGAATCAGATCATCTCCCTCCAGATCTCTTTGTGGTGTTAGGAGCACAGACTATACCTCCCCCTGGGGTGGCAGGGTAGCCTAGTGGTTAGAGTGGTGGACTAGTAACCAGAAGGTTGACATGGTACAAATCTGTCATAATGCCCCTGAACAGGCAGTTAACCCACTGTTCCTAGGCCATTGAAAATATGAATTTGTTCTTAACTGACTTGCCTAGTTAAATAAAGATGAAAAAATAAATACATTTATGGGGTCCAGGTCAGTGCAAGCTAAACTCTTGTGGTCTGTTAGCATCTGGCTCAAACTCACTGTGAGGCGATTTACATCCCTGTCTGCTGGGTTGACAGAGAGGGAATGATCAGGGAGTAATTCCCTGTTAGTCTGTCAGTCATCATGTCCATCCTCTAACTCTTTTTCCCTTGGGCCATGTCGCCTAGTGGAGTTTCCCAGAATGCATCTCGTTGGTTCGATATACAGGGGAAAGTCAGACTCGATACTCAGGCTCAAACATTAGAACAATTGTCTGGTAGCTGTAATATCGATCTCCTTTTGAAATGGCGCAAGTGAAATACCCTTCATCCTCTGTTAAGATGTTAGAGCAGTACTGTGAAGACCTGTTGTCCAAGACCGGCGTTCTGGCCTTCAGATCATCAGGCAGAATCTCTAAAGACGAGTCAGTATCCAAAACTAAGCTTGTTGTGGCTACTCCGTTTGATGATTGATGTCTGTACACTTGCAGTACACTGTTGAAATCCTTTTTACACTGTCCTACCTCCAGAGTGCACGTTGATGATCTTCATGTGATTTGTTTTAGTACAAACCGTCAGTCGAATCCTGACCTGGCCTGTGAGCTGTCAACCATTCCAGCATTCAGCCTTGTAGCCCCCGCTGTCGGATTCTCCTAGGGGGTATAGAACATATGAGGATAACAAGTCAAACCCAATTCTTATTGTGTTCATCAGTAAAATGTCCCCCTCTCTTGTTGACTGGTAGAAAACAAGTCGCTTGAAACAGAATGTCTTAAAATGAGCAGCAGTGTTCACTTGTTCAAATACGCAAAACAGCGACTTGACAGATGGCATCCATTCTCCTTGTCTTTCCGTCTGTGCCTCTGTGTGAGATTGAGTCTCTGACAGCCCTCATCTACAGCTCGTCATCTGGACGTCATCTGGACGTCATCTGGACGTCCTCTGGTCTTCTCTTACTGGGGCGGTGGGCTTTCAGAGGTTGTTAGGTGGTGGGCTTTCAGAGGTTGTTAGGTGGTGGGCTTTCAGAGGTTGTTAGGTGGTGGGCTTTCAGAGGTTGTTAGGCGGTGGGCTTTCAGAGGTTGTTAGGCGGTGGGCTTTCAGAGGTTGTTAGGCGGTGGGCTTTCAGAGGTTGTTAGGTGGTGGGCTTTCAGAGGTTGTTAGGTGGTGGGCTTTCAGAGGTTGTTAGGTGGTGGGCTTTCAGAGGTTGTTAGGTGGTGGGCTTTCAGAGGTTGTTAGGTGGTGGGCTTTCAGAGGTTGTTAGGTGGTGGGCTTTCAGAGGTTGTTAGGTGGTGGGAATGAAAACAAGACTTTTTTCATAAACAGTGTGTGACCTGAGAATCATTTTTCATGAAAATAATTCAACATGATCTTAATGGCCTATTTTATTTTGATAAACTACATCATGAATATCTAAGTAGAATTTGGATGGTGATGATGATGCAGATGGATAGTTCAGATCAGCATGTCCTCCATCTACCGGCCTAGAGGGGCTTGGGAGAGTCGGCAACATGAGGGGGGAGGGGGGGGGGGGCGACGACAAGGTAGAGGCAGGTTGAGAGGTGTGTGTATGTGGTGTGGGCGTGCATCTGTGTGTGTTTATGCATGCATGCGTCTGTGCGTCTTTACATCTGTGAGGGTGTGTGTCTCTTTATGTGTGCGCGTCCGTGTGTGCATCTGTGTGTGCGTCCGTGTGTTTGTGTGTGTGGATCAAAGGTTCCAGGCCGACGGCGGTGCGGTGTCACACAGCCGGTCAGGAATGTACCGAGGCACAGAGATGTGCAGCTAGAGCCTCATTAGCAACCCCACCGCCCCTCCCAGCCTGTCAGGGCGCGTTAGCCACAGCCTGCCACAGTCACCCAGGGGGAGAGGCAGCTTCCTGTGGAGAGTTTCCTGTCTGTCTGTCCTCCCTGGGCCCGCAGCAGGAGGCCCAGTAGGCCTAGCTAGGGCCCACTCTCAAATTACATCTTCGTTCTTAACCACCATTTCATTTTTACTTAGTCATGGATTGATGTCAATGGCAGACTAAGTGCAAATGTGGAAGTTAGGGAGTTAGAATTTGACCCATAATGCACTACTTCTGACCAGAGCTTTATAGAGCCCCATAGTGATAGGGTGGATAAAGTAGTCAAAAGTGTTGCGTTATGTGGTGAATAGCATGTCAGGTGTAGCTAAGGTCTAATCTCAAATCTCATTCCCTACTACATAGTGTACTACTTTTGACCAGAGGAGGCCTAAAGTAATAGACCCCTTTCCAGTACCCTACACACTGACGCCACGAACAGATGCACGCGACTCTTAGCTGCAGTAAGAAAGCCATCTCCATCTGCGCCCATTCAACATAGCCTAGATTTACGTTCTGATTACTTCTAAACAAAATACATTTTTCGGTTCTCATACGCTTACAATGATGTTCTGATTCTTGCTTGAACAGTCACTAAGATTATATTTGATTGTGATCTTTGCGAAATAACTATTTTGGATGCAGCAGTTGTTAGCTAGAATGCTAACACTCATTGACATAGGCTGTAGCAAAAGCTAGCCAAAGAGCCATTTTAAAGTGTTGAAGTGTTGTTTTAATTATACAGTTGAAGTCAGAAGTCATTAAAACTAGTTTTTAATGAAGCATGGGGGTGGCAGCATCATGTTGTGGGGGTGCTTTGCTGCAGGAGGGACTGGTGCACTTCACAAAATAGATGGCATCATGAGGAAATAAAATTATGTGGATATATTGAAGCAACATCTCAAGACATCATTCAGGAAGTTAAAGCTTGGTCGCAAATGGGTCTTCCAAATGTACAATGACCCCAAGCAGCCTTCCAAAGTTGTGGCAAAATGGCTTAAGGACAACAGAGTCAAGGTATTGGAGTGGCCATCACAAAGCCCTGACCTCAATCCTATAGAAAATTTGTGGGCTGAACTGAAGAAGCGTGTGCGAGCAATGAGGCCTACAAAGCTGACTCAGTTACACCAGCTCTGTCAGGAGGAATAGGCCAAAATTCACCCAATTTATTGTGGGAAGCTTGTGGAAGGCTACCTGAAATGTTTGACCCAAGTTAAACAATTTAAAGGCAATGCTACCAAATACTAATTGAGTGTATGTAAACTTCTGACCCACTGGGAATGTGATGAAAGAAATAAAAGCTGAAATAAATAATTCTCTCTACTATTAATCTGACATTTCATATTCTTAAAATAAGGCGGTGATCCTAACTGACCTAAGACAGGGAATTGTTATTAGGATTTGTGAAAAACTGAGTTTAAATGTATTTGGCTGAGGTGTATGTAAACTTCCGACTTCAACTGTAATTCAGTTGATTTGCGATGATGACACAAACATTATGTTAAGCAGGACATTCATGAGCCTTAAAATCCAATTATAATCCAAAAAGTAGTGTGAAATGCACTTATTGTAGGGGTGGCAGGTAGCCTAGTGGTAAGAGCGTTGGGCCGGTAACCGAAAGGTTGCTAGATTGAATCCCTGAGCTGACAAGGTGAAGATCTGTCTTTCCGCCGCTGAACAAGGCAGTTAGCCCACTGTTCCTAGGCTGTCATTGTAAATAAGAATTTGTTCTTAACTGACTTATCTAGTTAAATAGATAAGCAGGCTTTTTTTCTGGCATTCTATAAGAACTCCTCCGTGTTCTGCCACCAACTTACAAGCACCGCCCTCGTGCGACAATGTTAGTAGTAAACACAGGACGGTCTATGGGTTCAAAAGTAGTGCACTATGAATAAGTCCTTTGGCATTGACACTATTCAACTAGCAGTCATACAGTGGGCAGAAATAACACCCTATTTTCTATAGTGCACCATCAGAACGCCATAGTGCTCTGGTAGTAGTTGTAGTAGTAGTGTAGGGTGTACAGTGTCATCTGAGACAAGTACCGTTTCACACTACTGACCCAAACCAAGCTGAGCAGGCCTGGGTACGCATCCACCTACGACAGTTGCCAGAACCATGCTGGACAGGACAATGTGAAAAGCCAGCATAGTTTGGTTTGGCTTTATAGTGTGAAAGATATATTGTCACCTGTACGTCTGTGTCGGTGTCGTAACAGAGGGTGGACCACAACTCTTCTCCAGGGCTCGTCTGCCACGTGCGGCCCAATCCCAACCTGTCCAGCGAGGGTTCGAGGGTCAGCCTGCGGTAGCCTTTCTCACTGTACTCACAATTAACCTCCGCCGACCCGGCCTCAGCTTCCTCTGTTTTCACTCGGCAGCTGAGTGATGAAGGTCAGGAAAGGGAAATATAAAACAGTTTATAGCAGCACAATGCTACAGTGAACCCAGTGTACCCGCCCAGCACCAAGCCCACGGCCAAACAATCTCAACCAGTGGCTGCTTGACTCTCTCAGTACCCCCTTCTCTCTCATCCCCCCTCTCCCTCCCTCTCTCTTCTTCCCTCTGTCTCTCTCTCCCTCTCCTTCTCTCTCTCTCTCACCACTTTCCTCCCTCTCCTGTTTATTTGAACGGCCCTTACTGGTCAAATATTTGTACTTGGACCTTGTATATTATTTTACCATATTATGTTCAATGGAATATGTAGAGATGATCCTTCCTCGTGGTCCTTAGTGTTAGGTCGTAGGTCGTAGGTGAGGGGGGGACTGGTTTTTCACTCCGGGTCGGATAAGGCATAAGCCTCTCTCATAACGCTCATCGGGCCATGTTAACTGTAATGTGGCGTTGATTTGTGCTTGATTACATGATTATTGGCTTGTTTTGATACATGTGTTAGAAACTCATAGACCATGTAGACTATAAATATAGGCTACCCAGTTTACCCTGATGCTGTACTTGTAGGACAGTCATCTCCAGCTTCCAATTGGTTCACTCATCCCCCCTCCTCTCCCCTGTAACTACACTACATGACCAAAAGTATGTGGACACCTGCTTGTCGACTATCTCATTCCAACATCATGGGCGTTAATATGGAGTTGGTCCCCCCTTTGCTGCCATAACAGCCTCCACTCTTCTGGGAAGGCTTTCCACCAGATGTTGGAACATTGCTGGGGGGACTATGTTCCATTCAGCCTTGAGAGCATTAGTAAGGGAGGGGACTGATGTTAGGTGATTAGGACTGGCTTGTAGTTGGCGTTCCAATTCATCCAAAAGGAGTTTGATGGGGTTGAGGTCAGGGCTCTGTGCAGGCCAGTCAAGTTCTTCCACACCAATCTCCACAAACTCACTTTTTGAGCGGGGTAATTGTCATGCTGAAACAGGAAAGGGCCTTCTGTTGCCACAAAGTTGAAAGCACAGAATGGCCTAGAATGTCATTCTATGCTGTAGCGTTAAGATTTTTCTTCACTGGAACTAAGGGGCCTAGCCTGAACCATGAAAAACAGCCTCAGACTATTATTCCTCCTCCACCAAACTTTACAGTTGCCACTATGCATTGGAGCAGGTAGTGTTTTCCTGGCATCTGCCAAACCCAGATTCTTCTGTCGAACTGCCAGCTGAGGAAGCGTGATTCATCACTATAGAGAAAGCGTTTCCACTGCTCCAGAGTCCAGCGGCGGAGAGCTTTACACCACTCCAGCTGCCGCTTGGCATTGCACATGGTGATCTTAGGGTTGTGTGCGGCTGCTCGGCCATGGAAACCCATTTCATGAAGCTCCCGACAAACAGTTCTTGTGCTGATGTTGCTTCCAGAGTCGGTTTGGGACTTGGTAGTGAGTGTTGCAACTGAAGACAGATGACGCTATGCGCTTCAGCATTCGGGGGTCCCGTTCTGTGAACTTAAGTGGCTTACCACTTCGTGGCTGAGCCGTTGTTGCTCCTAGGCGTTTCAACTTCGCAATAACAGCACTTGTACATACTACCTCAATAAGCCTGACTAACCGGTGTCTGTATGTAGCCTCGCTACTTTTATAGCCTACTTATATAGCCTGTCTTTTTACTGTTGTTTTATTTCTTTACCTACCTATTGTTCACCTAACACCTTTTTTGCACTATTGGTTAGAGCCTGTAAGTACGCATTTCACTGTAATGTCTACACCTGTTGTATTCAGCGCACGTGGCAAATAAACTTTGATTTGACGAACTGACTTGTTAGAAAGGTAGCATCCTATGACGGTGCCACGTTGAAAGTCACTGAGCCCTTCAGAGATTGCATGGCTGTGTGCTTAAATTTTATACACCTGTCAGTAACGGGTGTGGCTGAAATAGCCAAATCCACTAATTTGAAGGGGTGTCCACATACTTTTGGGGACGTAGCGTATTCCCCAGGTTGTTGCTGTAAATTAGAATGTGTTCTCAGTCAATTTACCTGGTAAAAGGGTTCAATAAAATAAGTCTACACTGATGCTGTACTTTAGGTAGAAATGCTAGAGCCTCGCCCTCAAGTTTTCTCTCTCTCTCTGCCTCTCTCTCTCACTCTATCTTTCTCCATCAGGTAATGGTGACGACTTTGTCCTCTACCCCTCTGATATCCTGGATGATGTGTGTGTACCGGACGGAGACCCCGAGGCACCAACCTCGGCCCCCCCAGCAGAGGACTCCCCCTCCCCTGGCTTCTCCGCTGATGATGATGCCTCTCCCCTGGAGCCATCCCCCTTCCATTCTGCCCTCTACATGCCCCAGGACGAGATGCCCATTCCCCCCGACTTCCAACTGCGCCAGTCGGGCGTCCCCGGTGTCAGCGGCGGCCTGGGCATCTGGGCACAGAGGACGGTGGACGTGGGCGAGCGCTTAGGACCATACGTGGGCGAGCAGCGGGCGTGCCTGAGACACCCCACCCAAGGCTGGGAGGTAGGAGAAACACTTGCTGTTTATTGTCATGGGATTCTCTTCTCTCTGTTCACTGTTATGGAGGGAGGGATGGAGGGAAGGAGAGATAGAGGGAGGGAGCAATGGAGGGAGGACAGCGGGTGACAGTTTTTCTTTTAACTTAACTTCTCTATGTTGGTCTCTGGGATTGAAGTGTCCTAGTTGCCGTGGCGTTTGTTGCTGAGTGATGTCATCTCACCTCACCCCAGTCCAATTGGGTAACAGAGAGCACCCCCCAGGCAGCCCCTCTATGGTTTGCTCTCTATCCTCTTAACTCAATTAAAAGGAAAAGCTATAAATCCTGTCTTTAGCCCCGGTTAAAGAACCACAGCGGCCATTGGCCAATCACAATATTGGCCAGGCCGTGCACACAATCGAAGACAGGGGTCACAGGACAAGGTCAGAGGTTAGGAGGTCAGGTGCAGCCTCTGTCTGTGTCAGCCCATGTCTCGTTTTACGGAGGAGGATAGGAGAAGGGAGGGGAGGGGGGAGAAGGTCGAGGTCATAAGGGTATCAGTCTAATTGAGAACCCCCTAAACAGATCCTCTCCTCTCATTTCGGATTGAGAGACCTCCTCCCCCTGCGAAAACACTTCAAAGTCTTTGTCCTTCTGTAAGACAGCACCAGAAACACCATGCATGACTGTCTAATGGTTAACTAACTAACAAACAGTCATAAAATCAAGGATGTAGACTAAATAAAAGAATATGATCTAACACTGGTACAGTATCATAACCTACGGAAGTTTCCCAACCCTTAGGCCCAATTTGACGCTAGCTGACTCCTCAGTGTTGGTGGAATATCAACTCTGGTCTATATAAATAGTTTGGGTTTAGATTTGGTTTGGATGGTGGAACGGTGGTCATGGTTAGACTTGCATCATCGACCATCAGGTCTAACTGAGTGGGTTTGGCTCCGACAGGACCAATAAATGGTTTCACTCCCGCCATACATTTCTGTTCCAAGTAGCAACTTTTTGTTCATTATTTACTGCTACCATGAGACTCAGCACATCAATTGCCCTAATAGCGAAAGAGAATCCGCTCTCTTTTTAAAAAATAATTTCACTAACATTGGGATTTAATATGATTTAAAAAGTATCTGCCTCTCCCAGAGAGAGATTTACGGCTGGTTGAACAAGCTCTCGGGCTCACGCTTTTTTCCCAAGGAAGAAAATAAAGGAAAAAGGTTTCATGAATTTTAATCCGCCGGTAATTTATGGGGAGCTTGAATAATATGTATTTAAAAAGAAGCTGAGGATTATGGGAGGAAAGATGGGATGGCCGGGGAGGCAGCACTGTGTCATTATGTTTAATTACTCCACTGACAGCGGCCCATAACTCTTTCCATTAAGTAAATAAGTTGTAAAGAATTTATGATGAAATGCCACATTATTCAGAACGGATATTCAGTGATGACATCCCTGCATTAAATATGGTAAACGCCGTTAAGTCCCCCTCCAAAGACAGCCTCGCTCCCTCCCTCAATCACGTGCCCGCAAACCGTCAATATGCCAATAAGCAAAAGGGTCTGTAAAAAAAAAAAAAAAATTGATTTGGTAAATGTGAGTTAAGATAGATCTGTTTGCTTTCATCATCAATTCTGCGCTGCGTCCCGGGGTGATGTCACCGACCAGGGAGCGATAAAGCGGTGGCGCCCATCTGGAGCGGGTGATGGAGGGCCGAGAGCGCCTGCCGCCTGCGCCCGTGACAGACCGGGGGAAGTTTGTCACCAGGGAGGCCAGCGCTCCACGCCATCACCATAAATTTGGGCATTATTCATAAAGGAATATAGTGAGTTATAGCAGAGATGCTTTATGAACACAGGAATGGGGAGTTATGGGTAAGATAGCTTCAGTAAATAAAAGAGAGAGCCAACGTGTTTGTCAGGGCTGGAGGTCCTCCTGCTTCTCACTGAGGGCAGGCCAGGTGTGTGTGTGTGTGTGTGTGTGTGTGTGTGTGTGTGTGTGTGTGTGTGTGTGTGTGTGCGCATGCATGCATGCGTTGTATACTTTTCCGTGTGGTTGCATGAGAGATATATACCTTGATCACAGGGGTTTTACGATATGTTCCTCTTTATAAAATCCTCTGCTTCTTTCAAACTGTTTCATTTCAAAGAAAATGGAGTGTGTTTTTGCACTGTACACAGGCTCCTTCTGGATGTCAATTTAATAACAACTAGAGTACATGAAAGAAGAAATAGTGAGAGAGCAGTTTTAGAGAACCATGCTCCAAAGAAAGAAAAAAGAAAGGAAGGAAGGGCATAGCTGGTAATGTATACGGAGTGTATTTGACCTGGTAGTCTTCGATAGGATCAGTAGACGGCCTCCATCGTCTCTGCCTCCTCAAAGAGATCTTCTCACTAAAGTCGACTCAAGTCCTGCGCAGCCGAGGACTGGAACAAGAACCATTTATCAGAGTGGGAACAGTGGGAGAGATGTTATCGAGGGTTCATCTATGAGTGGAAAGAGAGCAGCAACAAAACAAACCCCTCTCTTCTGTGATCACCTGTGGATCAGCATGTGTTGCCTCCTGATGACATTGGAAGGTTATTTTTTCGGTATCACTGTTAGATTGGCAATAGATCAGTAATGGTATAATGTATGTACTGCTGGTATTATAGAAGTGTATTGCATATATTGTAACGTAAACTGTGTCTGTTGTATATGGAAACAATAACAGGATGCTTTTTCCCAGAGCAATTGAATGTTCTTTTTCACGCGGTGACCCTCTTCCGACTGGATACTCACCACTAGTCCATATTCCGCTGTCTTTTCTTGAGCCGTGTGGCACATTGAAATTCAAACACTGTTTGTGTCCGTCCTCCCCAGTCACTCCACCAGCAACAATGAGAGAGACGGCCCAGCGAGAGAGAGTTATCCTCCGACCCGATGAGTTGTCATTGGGGTTCGCCCACCGCCTCACCACACTGGCCGACGGGGTTATGGGTCCAGGTTCAGAGACTGGAGAAAGACGGGTGCCTCCCGCTGCAGAAGGGTGGGGGGGGGACTTGGGACTCAGGGGTCTTTGTGCATCTCTTGAGTGGGGGGATGGGGGGTGGAGATTTGAAGTTCTGGGTGAATGGGGAGTCGAGGATTAGGTGGGTTGGTCTGGTCTGGGCCTGCTTTCCTGGGCCTGCCTGCTTGTCTGTCTGTCTCCTGAGCCTGAGAGGCACTCCTCCAGCACAGAACACAGTAAGGGGGGGGTGCGTGGAGCCTCTCTGCTGGTTGTCATTCAGATACCATTCAGATACCATTCAGATACCACGTCAAGATCGACAGGCAGGCAGACACGACCAAGGAGGGCGGGAGGGCGGGAGAGCTTTAGGCAGGTTGGGCTCAGGAGAGGAGAGGGGCGGTCTGGAGAGGGCGTGTTTTTTGTGCGTGGATAAGCCGTTGTCCTGAATGAATGCAGATGTCTCCTGACTGTCCTCCCTGTCTTGTGTCTCTGACGGCCTGTCACCTCTGTCACCGGGTGAGAAAGAGGCAGAAAGAGCCTAGTCAGACTCCCACCCAAAGGGACCCTTAATCCGCTGGCCCCAGCCTCTTTGACCGTCCCAGAGATGGACCCACACTGCAGCGTAGAGAGCCTGCAGCCACTGGGGAGGGATGAACCACTCTGTCATTCACCAGCTTTCAATGGACACACTCTTTGAGACTCTCTCTCTCTCTCTCTCTCTCTCTCACACACAAGTACTTAGAAATGCCAAGTAAGGTGGCCTGGCCTTGGGAACGATCTGAAAACAAAGTATCAGTGTATTGTCCTAGTCTTAATTCAACAACAGTGAAGTCATTACAGCACATTTTCAAATTTCCTTACTATTCCCACTAAACGATTGCTAAATGGTGTCGTTGTGTTTGCAGTTAAAAAATATGCACTCCGAGTTTCAATGACCGTTGTCCCGTATAGCGTTAATGAATTGTAAAGTGGCCAAGAAAGCTAATTGAAATCTGTGGTGGCGTGTGGAGAGAGAGGCAGAACGCCACGTCACAATCAAGTAGCCAGTGTACTGAGGTCAGTGGTGAGCTATTAGCCTCCATCTATCTATCCTTCCATCCCTCCATACATTCCTCACTCCATCCCTCGATCCTTTCATCCCTCAATACATTCCTCCCTCCATCCTTCTATCCTTCCATCCCTCCATACATTCCTCCCTCCATCCATCTATCCTTCCATCCCTCCATACATTCCTCCCTCCATCCTTCTATCCTTCCATCCCTCCATACATTCCTCCCTCCATCCATCTATCCTTCCATCCCTCCATCCTTCTATCCTTCCATCCCTCAATACATTCCTCCCTCCATCCTTCTATCCTTCCATCCCTCAACATATTCCTCACTCCATCCCTCGATCCTTTCATCCTGCAATACATTCCTCCCTCCATCCTTCTATCCTTCCATCCCTCCATACATTCCTCCCTCCATCCATCTATCCTTCCATCCCTCCATACATTCCTCCCTCCATCCATCTATCCTTCCATCCCTCAATACATTCCTCCCTCCATCCATCTATCCTTCCATCCCTCCATACATTCCTCCCTCCATCCATCTATCCTTCCATCCCTCCATACATTCCTCCCTCCATCCATCTATCCTTCCATCCCTCCATACATTCCTCCCTCCATCCATCTATCCTTCCATCCCTCCATACATTCCTCCCTCCATCCATCTATCCTTCCATCCCTCAATACATTCCTCCCTCCATCCATCTATCCTTCCATCCCTCAATACATTCCTCCCTCCATCCTTCTATCCTTCCATCCCTCAACATATTCCTCGCTCCATCCCTCGATCCTTTCATCCCTCAATACATTCCTCCCTCCATCCTATCCTTCCATCCCTCAACATATTCCTCACTCCATCCCTCGATCCTTTCATCCCTCAATACATTCCTCCCTCCATCCATCTATCCTTCCATCCCTCAATACATTCCTCCCTCCATCCATCTATCCTTCCATCCCTCAATACATTCCTCCCTCCATCCATCTATCCTTCCATCCCTCAATACATTCCTCCCTCCATCCATCTATCCTTCCATCCCTCAATATATTCCTCCCTCCATCCCTCTATCCCTCATCCCTCAATACATTCCTCCCTCCATACCTCTATCCTTCCATCCCTCAATACATTCCTCCCTCCATCCCTCTCAGAGACTGAGGGTTGAGGTTGTATAGGAACACTGCTACTGAGAACACATATTGTTTATAGATGCCTCAACATCACACAGACACCTAATTGTAATGAGAGTTAAGCTTGCAAATTAAATCTGTGTTCTGGTCTTAGGAATGGTGAGTGTGTGTGTCCGTGTGCGTGCGTGTGTGTGTGTGTGCATGCATGCGTGTGTTCGTGCGCTGAGTAAGTTAGTGAGGGAAGGGGGCTCCATTGTTCCAGTGCAGCCTGCAGCACGGCTGTGACTGTGGCCCTCTGCGTACAGGGACCCTCTTCGGCCCCCCCTCCACCAACCTGCTTTGTGTTGGAGGAAATAGAGCTGTGCCCAGCCACCCTAATCAGCTTACAGTGCTAATTCAGCCCCAGCTCCAGCCCCATCTCCAGCCCCTGACACAGTCCCCAGCCCGAGTCTGGGCTTCAGCCTCTACCAGGCAAAACACATTACCAGCATCCTCCATCCCTGCATTCTCAACCTATCCACCAGCTCCAGCTCTACCTCTGCTACAGGTGGGGGCCACACAGCACCCTTCCCTGTTTACTTGGAGTGTGTTCCATCTTATTAAACAGCCCCTGTGGGGTGTGTGTGTTTACAGTGTGTGTGCGTATGCGTGTGTGTGTGTGTGTGTGTTTACAGTGTGTGTGTGTATGCGTGTGTGTGTGTGTGTGTTTACAGTGTGTGTGCGTATGTGTGTGTGTGTGTGTGTGTGTGTGTGTGTGTGTGTGTGTGTGTGTGTGTGTGTGTGTCTGCCTCCACGTGCATGCCATTGTCCACTCTGGGCGATGAGCGTTCCTCCAGTGTGACTGGAAGTCGATTGTCTTGGAGACATGGTGTCTATTCAAAACAAGAGAAGTTGGGAGTCTTTCTCCCTCCCTCTCATTTGATTAGTAATCCCTTTCGTTGGTCTAATCTGTCGTGTTTGGTGGTGGTGGAAGGGTAGCTTGGGGGGAGAGGACTGTTATTATTGATGTTCTAATCTCGTGTGAGAGGAGCGAGGAAAGTCGAGGCACATTCAAGAGTGGGAGAGAGAAAGAGAGAGAGAATTCCACTCCACGAGGTCACAGAGCGTGCATTCCAACAGTCTTGTCTCTAGGCCACTCTTCTCTCTTTTAGTCCAAGGGGAAAAAAACAACTTTACAAATGAACGATTTCCCCCCTCTCTTCCTAGCCCTCTCCTCCCTCCCTTTCCTCCTCTCCTCCCCTCTCGCTCCCTCTCTCTGTCTGGCTGTGGTATCCCAGCAGGGAGGGGAAGCTAGGTTAACTAATTGAACCGGGTCAGAGTGAATTGCAGCAGGACAAAGACTGGCATTAGTGGCACAGCCAGAGGAAGGCAACAATGCCAGGTGAAGGAGGGTGTGGATGGAGGGGGGTGGATAGCCTAAGAGGTCAGGGGTCACAGACCTTATTAGATCTCAGGAGAATAGGGGATGTGTTTGGGTGGCTGGGAAGGGGGGGGGGGGTCACCTGGTAGAAAGGCTACAATAGAGAGTGGGATGGAGGAGGATTGGTGGGTACTCCATTAAAGCTAACTCAGCTTCTGAACAGCCCACTCAGGCCAGACAAGCGTCTGCACACCGGATGCCCCATACTAGGCAGCAAAACATATCCTATAGGAAGGCCAAAGGAAGTGCACAGAGCTTAAGTCAAACACAATGACCTACGTCTGTCTATAGTTTTGTCTACGCCATGTCTCTATAGGTACAACCAATCTCCGTTGGTTGATTCTAAAAACAGGTGCCATTAGCTCTAATCTTAGGAACTTAGTATAGATGGTAACACTGCCTTATAAGACATGCTATAAGACATGCTTTAGTATGTCTACTATCCCAAGCTGTTTTTGCACTCTGAGTATGTCTCTGCTCAGATAGGATGTGATGGCACACAGAGGTTGAGCAACCACACCTGTGTAAGGGTCTTTAAAATCACACACACCTCCCTAACTGTCTCCCCTGTCTCCCCTAGCATTACACTGAATAAACCCACCATTTCTCTCTTGTGCACTCAGACACACTGTCCTCTCTGTCTATCACACGCATACACATACTCTCACTTAGAAACAGTGAGGGGGGGAGAGAGAGAGAGAGAGAGAGCGGGGGGAGGTGGCGAGAGAGTGGTGAAGGTATTGAAAGAGAGAGTTTGTGTGTGAGACAGAGAGAAAGAGGAAGAGAGAGGGAGCGTAGAGGGAGAGACAGAGAGAAAGAGAGAGATTGAAAGAAACAGAGAAACACCAGAGCTCCGGACACAGCCAGGCAGGACTTTTAGGTCCAGCACAGAGAGGAGGAATATAGCAACTCTGTCCCCCTTTTTCTGCTTGAGTCGCCCTAGTCCTTAACTAACAGTCAGATCGCATTACCCAGGCAGTAAATCTAAGTACCGGTTAACGCTAATACTCAAGCGCTAATACTACGCTACAAAACAGCTGTCTCTGTCTGTGGTTGGAAGTGTGCAAACAGGCAAAGGCTGGGCCGCCTGTCCTCTCTGAGCTGCTGCTAGACTCTCTTACATGGTTATTATGTCCTGAAACTCTCCTAGTAGTGTGTGTGTGCGCATGTGCGTGTGTGTGTGTGCATGCAGGTGTTTGTGTGTGTATGCATGTGTGTCATTTTCTGTTACATGCATTTGGTGTGTGTGTGTGTGTGTGTGTGTGTGTGTGTGTGTGTGTGTGTGTGTGTGTGTGTGTGTGTGTGTGTGTGTGTGTGTGTGTGTGTGTGTGCGTGCGCGTGCGTGCATGTATGCGTGTGTGCGTGTGTGCGTGTGAGCGTGTAACGTGAGCATGTCAGTGACTGTGTGTGCGTCTCACTCGCTCCCTCTCTCCCTTGTCCCAGTTCAAAGGCTAATGGGTGTGGGGGTCTGGTTTGAGAGCTCATTACCAGGTTAAGGGCTAAAACACAGGCAGGCAGGCCAGCATATTCAGACCCTGACACAGAGCAACACCATAGTCCTCTTTCAATTACTCCATATTGCTCCTCCAATTACAGTGGAGCAGATCCAATGGGAGAGCTGCCACCGTGGAGAGGAAGCAGAGGCCCGATGGCTGTAATGAGGTCCTAACCCGTACAGTGGGCCATTATGCCATAATGCTTTAATTTGAGCCATATGATAGCCATTGCGTGTCTAAGTTATTGAAAAGTCAATATTTGTGAGCCTGCCCTCACCTCGGATGTGGTCTGGGTTTTGGGATTGGCTGTAGACTGCATAGAGAGAGAGAGAGACACGAGGGGTAGTGATACAGTACCCTGTGGCACACCTGAGCGCTATCGCTTAAGACTAACACCCAAAACTTGATATAGATATTTTCTCATACCAGACCTGTTCAAATATTATTTCAAATTTCTCAGTTACTTTCACATACATTGGAAGTAAGTATACAGATCTTTTTTATTTGAAAAGACAAGTAGTTGATTATGTTCATGTATTTGGAAATACACTTGGAAAGTATTTGAAAATACTCAAATTCACTGCAACGCATTTAACCCATGTATTTGAATATAGTATTTGAAATAAGCATTTGAAAATACTGTCAAATACAATTTGGTAGACTATTTGGATTTTACAAATAACAATTCAAATACTGCAATACAATTACTTGTTTGGGCTGTGCATTTTAAAATACTCAAATACATATAAAACTTATTTTAAATACCAGATACTCAAATACACATGTATTTGAACCCAGTTCTCACCCATACCATATTATTAGTGCCCTGAGTTTATCTTTACCAGTGACCACATAACATGATCAAGAAGAACTCTGGGCCCTAGCTCTAGGTTAACTCAGGGCCTATCTCTTACTGTTACATATTGATCCCATTAACACCTGGATCCATGTAGCTGTGTTTGAGTTTGAGTGTGTGGAAGTGTTAGGATCTTCCAGTCAGATCTGAAATAGCACTATTTTATTTCATAGTTGTGCTTTCCTTAGAAAACATCTCAGCAAAAACATCTTGAGGTGTACTGTACAAATGCTGTGAATCAGGTTTAATTTGTGTCAAGCTATATCTGCTAATTGTTTATGTTCAGATCAACTTCAGGAATAATTTTAACTTGGTTACAACATTTTTTTGCGGGGTATCTTTTTCATATCCAACATTGTTCATTGTTTAAAGAAATAAATGAAGCAATAAAAAGCCAACTCTTATTGGATTAGACGGCCAGTGTATCTTCATGTGGTTTGCATTACTCTTCTCTAAACTTCTGTGTGAGGTAAGTGACTGAGGCTAGACATGGCAGTCACCCTACAATCCACAGATAAATGCAATTCATTCATCCGCGGACAAAGTGGGACAGATAGAGTTTCTCCTCCGACTGCTAAGAAGGAGAGGGAGAGAGAGAGGGGGGGGAGGAGAGATAGAGGGGGGATACAGAGAAAGGAATAGAAATTAACAACAGGATTATGAGAAGGTGGAGCGAGAATGTGAGAGAGATGAGGTGCAGAATGAGAGGGAGAAAGCAACAGTGATTGAGTTGAAAGAAGACTAAAAGAGAGTGAACGAGAGAGAGAGAGAGAGAGAGAGAGAGAGAGAAAGAAAGAGGGAATGTCAGAGTAAATGAAAGAATGAGCGAGATGTCCCGTGTCTGTTGTCAGAGAGAGACTGGGAGGAAGAGAATGGACATGCACTGACTGGGAGACAGATTCCCCGGCGTTCTGAAGGGAACGTTCCCGTTCCCAAGTGTTCCCGTGCAGTCCCCTAATAGGATTTTCTCGGCTCCAGCAGGTAGTCTGAGTGGGACTCCCAGATAAGGGTTAATGCAGCTCGATGGTTCCTCGGCTGCACAGACGTTTGGGAAGTCTCTGTCACTCCCACCCATTGGCCTGCTTTGTCAGCACCAATCCATCAGAAAGGATTTATCCCCCGGACTAAATCTCAGCGGCCATTTCTGACACATCCAACAAACTTAATGGTTGTCTCCCGGTCCTGGCGCAGGCCCGTCAAGTCCTAATGAGTTAGCGTCTTCCACAGGGATGAGAGAAAGTCTCACGGAAATCAATTTCTCAGACGATTACACTTTGTCATCGGCCAAAACAAAATAAGAAAAAGACAGGACAGGAGCAGCAGTGGCAGAGAGCAGAGCTGTGGGATCTCTGAGAAAAAGGCTACCGGGGCATCCCTCTTCTCGCTCTCTCTCTCGCCTCTGATTGTTCCCTGTTTTTTTTCGGGCCCATTTTTATGGTCGCTTCCTTTCCCCTCCAAGACACGTTATGACAGGCATTGTAATCTCTTTGGAGCCGTGGGGACCCTCTCTTTGGGTTCACGCTCCTCTCTGGCCCCGAGTGAAAGCGGGACGGGTTCCAACTGCTACCCAGGACACAGAGCCATAAATCATCCCACCGCCTGGCACGGCTGGTGCCCTGCTGGACCGGCCTCCACTTCCTGAACCACTACCAGTTCCTGCAGGGGACAAAAAGGCCTTTGTGGGTTTCTCTGGGCAAGCCAGATCCAGATCCTCTCCCTTTGAGGGCGCTGAGGTTTATGAGCGGTCCTGCCCGAGAGGGGCTGTGAGAGGGCATGCCAAGCCAGAAGGAGAGAGAGGGAGTGAGGGGTGGGAGGTTAAGGAGTGGGGGGTGGGAGGTTAAGGAGTGGGGGGTGGGAGGTTAAGAAGGACAAAAGGATAGTCCAAGAGATGTGACAAACACAAGGAAGAAGATAATAGCAAGAAAAAAGAAAGATGGAGAGAAATTGAGAGTATTTCTATGACTACATCCTTTAAAGTACCTCCCCACTGGGCTAAAACTGGTTGAATTAACAGTGTTTCTATGACTACATCCTGTAAAGTACCTCCCCACTGGGCTAAAACTGGTTGAATTAACAGTGTTTCTATGACTACATCCTGTAAAGTACCTCCCCACTGGGCTAAAACTGGTTGAATTAACAGTGTTTCTATGACTACATCCTGTAAAGTACCTCCCCACTGGGCTAAAACTGGTTGAATTAACAGTGTTTCCATGTCTACATCCTGTAAAGTACCTCCCCACTGGGCTAAAACTGGTTGAATTAACAGTGTTTCCATGTCTACATCCTTTAAAGTACCTCCCCACTGGGCTAAAACTGGTTGAATTAACAGTGTTTTTCCATGTACCTCCCACTGGGCTAAAACATCCTGTCTACATCCTTTAAAGTACCTCCCCACTGGGCTAAAACTGGTTGAATTAACAGTGTTTCTATGTCTACATCCTTTAAAGTACCTCCCCACTGGGCTAAAACTGGTTGAATTAACAGTGTTTCCATGTCTACATCCTTTAAAGTACCTCCCCACTGGGCTAAAACTGGTTGAATTAACAGTGTTTCCATGTCTACATCCTGTAAAGTACCTCCCCACTGGGCTAAAACTGGTTGAATTAACAGTGTTTCTATGACTACATCCTGTAAAGTACCTCCCCACTGGGCTAAAACTGGTTGAATTAACAGTGTTTCTATGTCTACATCCTGTGAAGTACCTCCCCACTGGGCTAAAACTGGTTGAATTAACAGTGTTTCTATGTCTACATCCTGTGAAGTACCTCCCCGCTGGGCTAAAACTGGTTGAATTAACAGTGTTTCTATGACTACATCCTGTAAAGTACCTCCCCACTGGGCTAAAACTGGTTGAATTAACAGTGTTTCTATGACTACATCCTGTAAAGTACCTCCCCACTGGGCTAAAACTGGTTGAATTAACAGTGTTTCTATGACTACATCCTGTAAAGTACCTCCCCACTGGGCTAAAACTGGTTGAATTAACAGTGTTTCTATGACTACATCCTGTAAAGTACCTCCCCACTGGGCTAAAACTGGTTGAATTAACAGTGTTTCCATGTCATTTCAACCCCCAAAATTGTGATGACATTGAATCAACATGGAAAAGGAATTGGGTTTGCAAAAAGTCATCAATGTAAGGGCATTTGATTTCACGTTGAATTCACGTTAGTTGACAACTCAACCATATGTAAAACTAAACTAGACGTTGAACTAACGTCGGTGCTCAGTGGGTCTTCATTTATCAAACAGGTTCCTATTTTTTTACCCCCTACTTTCACTTCAAGAAAATGAAATAAAGCTAGCTTTGAAACTAAAGAAATAGCCAGCGGTTGAGTGTCCCGGGCCAGCCCTCTTCTTCTCGATGATCCTGTTCATGCAAACAGAGGCCACCATTTTACCTTAGTCAAAACAAAAGAAATATAGCTAGCTGTGAAACAGTTCCAGGCCTGGCCTCCCACCCCCCATGGCCCCCGTCCATCCAACCTCTATCCTTACCTCTCTGTTTCAACGTCTCAGCGTCGGCTAGTTAGGGACGACTGTTTTCTTACGGACACAGATCAAGACGTTACAACCGCCCCAGGCCCCAGGGGGACCATGTTTGGGATGGTGTTGTGAAGCTTCTGACACCGCCGTAAATCTGGTGTGGGTGTCCCATCTCCGCGGTGCCTGTGCGATGAGAACGCCAATGAGGCGTGAGGGTGAACATTCCTGGGCCGTTCTCACAGAAACCCCTGGGTTTTCGCTCTCGGCAAAATAACACGTTTCTGCCGCCTCTGACTGGTGCGTCTCTCTGCAGCTGCCCAGCTGTCTATCTTTCCACCCTACTGGAATGACGCTCTCCTCCATCCTCCCGGCCTCTTAGTGTAAAACCTTTCCTGGGAACTTTGCTTACTTAGTGTATAGCGCCGTGTTTGTGTTAAATGATGAATATGAGGCACCGTCATGTGTGTTATTCCACTGTCTATGAAAGATTGTTCCAATACCAAGCGGCTGTGCGTTGATGTGGGTTTTTCCCATAATCCACCAGCAGTAGTGTGTCTGTGTTGTAGTCGAGCCACAGAGCCCTCAGTGTGTGAAATCTGTGGAGTCTGCTAATAGAATGAGTAGAGAGTAGAGACTGTGCATGGCCATGAATACACTGCCAGGGAACAGCCTTGTTCAGACCAAGTGCCTGGGAAAGAGTGTGGTAATGGGAGAGATTTGTGGTCGGTAGTGGTAGCGGTCGGGGTACTGTGTGTGGTTGTTAGGTCATAGAAATAGAATTACTAGAAGGGACAAAGCCTCTCAGACCACAGCAATTTGACTTCAACACTCATGGGAACACTCGATATGGCCGCCTGTCTGCCCAGAACATTAACTTTAATGAGAATGTATGCTCTAGAAATTCTATTTCTATGGCCAGGTCTGTGGCCAACAGGTTGTGCTTGCTGTAGCTCTGGCCTACTCTGTGTGGTTGTCTGGGTTGTGCTGGGTTCCGGGGCCTGTGGATCTCAGACTTTCCTCATGGGCCAGGCCTGTTGGAGCCTCATCCTGCTGCAGACTCAAACTACTGCAGTGGTGGCAGGCTGGGTCCGGGCCTGTGGATCTCAGACTCTCCTCATGGGCCAGGCCTGTTGGAGCCTCATCCTGCTGCAGCCTCAAACTACTGCAGCGGTGGCAGGCTGGGTCCGGGCCTGTGGATCTCAGACTCTCCTCATGGGCCAGGCCTGTTGGAGCCTCATCCTGCTGCAGCCTCAAACTACTGCAGCGGTGGCAGGCTGGGTCCGGGCCTGTGGATCTCAGACTCTCCTCATGGGCCAGGCCTGTTAGAGCCTCATCCTGCTGCAGACTCAAACTACTGCAGTGGTGGCAGGCTGGGTCCGGGCCTGTGGATCTCAGACTCTCCTCATGGGCCAGGCCTGTTGGAGCCTCATCCTGCTGCAGCCTCAAACTACTGCAGCGGTGGCAGGCTGGGTCCGGGCCTGTGGATCTCAGACTCTCCTCATGGGCCAGGCCTGTTGGAGCCTCATCCTGCTGCAGACTCAAACTACTGCAGTGGTGGCAGGCTGGGTCCGGGCCTGTGGATCTCAGACTCTCCTCATGGGCCAGGCCTGTTGGAGCCTCATCCTGCTGCAGCCTCAAACTACTGCAGTGGTGGCAGGCTGGGTCCGGGCCTGTGGATCTCAGACTCTCCACACAACAGACACGTTAGTCAGATTTTTCACCCAAATGGAAATGCTGCCTGTCACCTCTCCTGCCGCCTCCAACCGCCTCCCCTGTCCAATCCGTCACGCCGCAGCGCCGGCCGCGCAAATAGGCCTGCCACTCTCACTGTCATCAGGGTAACGGATGTCCTGTCGTTACCACAGGGCGGGGCGAGGTACGCCCAGGTCCACTCCCCAACCCCCCCTCTCTGGTGATGAGTCTCCCCTCCCTCAGGAGTTGGTTGGGGAGAAAGAGCAGTGTAAAAAGAAGGAAGAGGGTTAACACCCCCATCACTCCCTCTCTCTCCCCTCCACCCCATCCCTCTGGTCCAGACTCAAAAGCAACCATAAGGAGAAAATAAATCGCGTCCACCGCCCGGACTAGTAACCCTAACGGCCGCCATAAATAACGTGGGCCTATTTGAAGGGGAAGATGGGGCATTAGAAGCTATTTACACTGCGGTAGCCGTGCGATCGATCACGAGCAAGCGGCCCATAGATAAGACCGCAGTGATGTCATGGTTATTTATGGTGATCTCTGACAGTAGGGCTACAAAGGGATTTTCCGGCCGACAGCTCCATCCGTTTTTTTGGGGGATATGATGCATTCTGTCGTCAGGGAAACAATCAGCGGTGGCTGCCACGGCGGCCGGCGGTGCGCTACGGATGCCTGAACCTCGTACACAACCCCTCAATCCAGCCCTCCCTCCCTCGCCACCCAGACAAATGTCATCAGTGTGATTAGGCGCATAAAAAGGGGGGAGAGTCTCTGTCCCACAGCATCGTGCACAGTAGTAGGAGACTGTGAGGCTCTATGGAAGCGTATGGCAGAGCATAGAGAATGTGGACACACACTAGTGGTGAACACACACCGGTACACACACACATGGGCATGTTCGCTGGGGGCTGGTAACACACACACTAGTGGTGAACACACACCGGTACACACACACATGGGCATGTTCGCTGGGGGCTGGCAACACACACACTAGTGGTGAACACACACCGGTACACACACACATGGGCATGTTTGCTGGGGGCTGGCAACACACACACTAGTGGTGAACACACACCGGTACACACACACATGGGCATGTTCGCTGGGGGCTGGCAACACACACACTAGTGGTGAACACACACCGGTACACACACACATGGGCATGTTCGCTGGGGGCTGGCAACACACACACTAGTGGTGAACACACACCGGTACACACACACATGGGCATGTTCGCTGGGGGCTGGCAACACACACACTAGTGGTGAACACACACCGGTACACACACACATGGGCATGTTCGTTGTGGGCTGGCAACACGCACACTAGTGGTGAACACACACCGGTACACACACACATGGGCATGTTCGCTGGGGGCTGGCAACACACACACTAGTGGTGAACACACACCGGTACACACACACATGGGCATGTTCGCTGGGGGCTGGCAACACACACACTAGTGGTGAACACACACCGGTACACACACACATGGGCATGTTCGCTGTGGGCTGGCAACACACACACTAGTGGTGAACACACACCGGTACACACACACATGGGCATGTTCGCTGGGGGCTGGCAACACACACACTAGTGGTGAACACACACCGGTACACACACACATGGGCATGTTCGCTGGGGGCTGGCAACACACACACTAGTGGTGAACACACACCGGTACACACACACATGGGCATGTTCGCTGTGGGCTGGCAACACACACACTAGTGGTGAACACACACCGGTACACACACACATGGGCATGTTCGCTGGAGGCTGGCAACACACACACTAGTGGTGAACACACACCGGTACACACACACACACACATGGGCATGTTCGCTGGGGGCTGGCAACACACACACTGGGCCCTAGGACACATAGGTACTGAGCTGCATTCACACACCGACCAGGGCACAGAGATTACTGTGTGTACTTAGTCTTAATCTGTAGAAACGTGGCTGAAGAGAAAGAGAGAGTCACTGGGCTACTGCAGGAGAGATGGAGAGCGCTGGAGGGAAGGTAAGAACAGGAGTTTGGCTACAATCTGTTTGTTGTTTTTGGTCGCTGGCCCCTCGAAGTAGAAGGAGGAATATTGTGAATATTAGTGCAGATTTTCTGTCCTGGGTCTAATCCCAGAGACTCTCCACGGGCGGGCAGGCTATGAGCGTGGTTTGAACACTCATTACCCCCTCTTGACTACCCCCTACCCCTTCACCACGCCTTCTCCTCAATACACTCACGACAAGAAAATAATAATAAAAAAATGCACCAAAACAGCAAAACAACAAGATGTGTGGAGTCTAAGTCCTGCCCAGCCCTGATAACGGTTGCCGGGGCTTTAAATAAGCAAACACATGTGGCCCTTTGATGTGTCCCTTATCTTGGCAACTAGAAACACTCCCAGAGTTTTCCAGCGAGATCAAATTCCTTGCAATTAATCTGCCATTTATTAATATAAAAAACTTTGTCGCAAAAAACACGCTCGCACAGGCCGTGTCCACGCTCGGCATGGCACAGCGCTTCTGGGGGCTTTCATGCTGCTAATGAGAAAGTGTGCAGAGAGAGAGAGAGAGAGAGAGAGAGAGCTGGGGAAGTATTTTAGTGTAACTCCTTACGGACTTTTTGTGTAGCTCTTTAATACCACATGGTTAATCTCAGATGAGCAGAGAGTGAGTTTATAGGTGATGACAGCTGAGAAGGAGAAACCGTCCTGGCACAGAAGAGCTCTTACAGAGAAGTACAAAGAGTCAGCGGAGGGGGGCATTACTCACACAGGGGTGGGGTGTTCAAGGGGAACGAAGAGACACAATACAACGGGGTCAGCGCTGGGTCACCTAAAGTCCATGAACTGGAGGCTCCTGTGTGCTGTCACAGGCATGAGCAGTCCCATCCTTACCCAGAGACACACAGACAGACGGACAGCGTTACACACACACACACACACCCACACACACTCAGACAGTGTATTAGGAGGAGTGTGTGTGTGGGGATCATTGGAATGGGATGGAGAGTTCTCTCAACTCTGACCTCTCAACTCTGACCCATGTGCTGACGAACAGCAAGGGGTTAAGACATGGATGTTTCCATGGTGACACTCTAGGGTCATGATGAGGTCAGAGCACTTCCTCATTCGCACAGGTGCTTCTGTAGTATCTCCTCATTCGCATTCGTGTTCGAGAGAGAGTGTGTGTGTGTGTGCTTTGAGGTTGTGTGTGTGTGTGTGCCAGGTCCATGCTGTGTAGCAGGGTGCTGATTGACAGAGGGCATACAGAGGTCCCCTCCCCAGTGCCAGTATCCGACAGAGACACTACAGACTCTACTTTCCTCTCTGCGGGCAGCCCACCAATGAGGATGAGTCCTCCACGCCCGCGGCAGCCCCTCGACCCTATCCCAGCCTGCCTTGGGGGGGTGGGCAGAGTCTTTTGTTAGAGGACACTGTGGGTAATAAATCTGGATCTGGTAAATAGCCCATGAATAAAGGGAGAATTTTATCCTCGGTGGCACGCAGAAGATTTAGTGCGCGAGGCAACATGGCCTCTTCAGAACATCTACAAAGTGGTCACTCAGCGAGCTTTAAGAGGCATAAAAAGCCGACGGTAGTCCATTAAACCTCCAACATGAAGATGGGCTCACGGTGGGTGATTTAGCGCCAACAGGTGCATATATATTCTACTGTGGTGCTCTCTCTCTCTCCCTCATTTTTTATCTGTCTCAATGAGGAAGTAACTGAGCTCAATGGATTTTAATGGCCAGGCGAGAGAAGTCACACAGAGAGAGAGAGAGAGAGAGAGAGAGAGGGAGAGAGAGAGAGGGGTAGAGACATAGAGAGAGAGAGAGAGGTAGAGAAAGAGGGAGAGAGAGAGACAGGGAGAGAGAGGTAGAGACAGGGAGAGAGAGAGAGGTAGAGAAAGAGGGAGAGAGAGAGGGGGAGAGAGAGAGACAGGGAGAGAGAGAGGTAGAGAAAGAGGGAGAGAGAGAGACAGGGAGAGAGAGAGGTAGAGAAAGAGGGGAGAGAGAGAGAGAGAGAGAGCGAGAGAGAGAGAGGCATTGAGAAAGTGTTTATCAGGTCCATTTCAAGACTACAGGTCCCCCACCACTTCAGAACCACTAAGTTTATAGGCAGTGGACCTCTCTTGTCATAAAGGCCTTCATTTGAAGTGGTACATAAAGTGGAATAGTGAGGAGTGATGGTCCAGGGGATGGGGGTGCCGAGGAAGAGGGGGAACTTTGGGCTCTGGACAGAACAGTTAAATTTTCACCTCATGTTGACTAACTCAATGTTGAGTGTGCGACAACTTGTATGTCAATGAGTATTGTATGGAGGGAATTATGTGTTGAGAGAGAGAGAAAACCCATTTCTATGCAAACACTGCATATTTGTACTGTGCTAGGCCTGTGTCATTCTCCATTTTGCATGTGACTGGTTCCAGTATGAAAATGTTCTCTATTTTCCTTCCTTATCTCAGATTCTTACTGTTTCTTTACACAAACAACCTGTTATTCACACACACTATCTCTGCCTCAGAGCATTCCCTGTAATCAGGTTCTCTATGTTATTTGTTCTCCTTGATTAAATGACACACCTTTGTAAGTCATTCTCTGTCACCGCTAAGCACTTGAGAAGTTGAACGTTCAATATTTAAATGTCTGCATCCCAAATGGCACCCGTAGGGGAACAGTGTGCCATTTGGGATGCATGCTTGGTCCCGGATTCCTTCTCTGTGCTTTTCTGCCAGTGATAGGCTTTCACTGAGCACTCAGCGGTATGTTTGTCCTATACAAACACTGCTCAGGATCACAGCCCCATACTCGCACACGCGTGCGAGCGCACACACACACACACACACACACACACACACACACACACACACACACACACACACACACACACACTCCTCTGATGGCCAATGCAAGGCTTTATTAATGCACCCTCTATATCAGGAGTGTGGTGCTCTAAATGTTTTTGTAAGGCATAGTGTTTGTGCTGTGTTCCTCTCCTCTCCCCCCCCCCCCCCCTCCCCTCTTCTCTCCAGTCCGCTCCCTCCCTGTCGGTAGAAAGACGTAGGGCCTGATCAGTGGAAGCTGATGTCCTAATAGAGATGTAATGAGAATAGATCTGTTCTCTGCCCGTCTGCGCGTCCTAACGTGCCGCTGTGTTCAGCCACTTATGAAAGACATGGGGGGAGAGTGCGACGTGCTCCGGTCTCTAACGCAAAGATAATATTCACTGTTTTATCCACCTCTCCCTGACAAATGACTGTCATTAATCAGGAGCCGTATAGCCTGCTGTGTGTGTGTGTGTGTGTGTGTGTGCATAGTTCGCTGGCTCTGAGAGAGGTTTAGATAGCAATGTAACATGCATTCTGCAGTGTCCACTACTAATGTTCACTGTATGTACATTTCTGTATAATGCTGTGATCCACCATGAGTGCATGTCATCCACACACACACGCACGCATGCACACGCCCACACACACACACACACACACACACACACACACTTTTCAGTCCAGCAGCCATCCCCCTATCCTGGACTGGTCTCTTTTGGGTACCTGCAGAGAGCTGTGGAGAGAAGGAGGTTGAATGAAAGAATGAAAGAAAGAAATGAAGAGAGAGAGAGAGAGAGAGAGAAAGTACGGGAGTTGCAAGGGTAAATAAATGGGAGGTTAACTGGCACAAAGGGTGAGTGCTCCGGGCCAGTATTTGTCTGTGGAGGGAGCCCGATGAGGCCCTTTGTGTGAATGAATGGGTCTCTCCTTCATGTTATCATGATGTGGAGTCATTAATCACTACCCTGACAAACACACGGGGACTGCTGCCCACCGGCCCACGACACACACACATACACACACAGCGAGACATCGATGCACACACACACAGTCAGAAAACCACGCTCACAGTAACACGCACGTACACAGTGAGAAAATCACGCAAGCACACACAAGCACACACACACACACACACAAACACACACACACAGCTAGACGACAAACACACCACCCACCTGAGATCTGTACATTCCGTTTTTTTCTGTATTACAGAGAGTGAGAGAAGGTGTGTGTGTGTTTGTATTTGTGTCCTTCCTGCGTCACTGGCTCACCCCTGCTCTAACCACTCCTCCCCACTCCTCCCCACTCCTCCCCACTCCACTCCTCCCCACTCCTCCCCACTCCTCCCCCCTCCTCCCCACTCCTCCCCACTCCTCCCCACTCCTCCCTGGCTGTAAGTTCCCTGTTGAGGTGTCCCTGCAGGGCTGCTGTCCCACACAGAGGCTCCATTCTCTGGGCTGTGTGTCTGTGTGTAGCCCTGGCCCTGGTCCCTCCTCCTGGCCCCAGTCTAGCCTTGGCCCTGGTCCCTCCTCCTGGCCCCAGTCTAGCCCTGGCCCTGGTCCCTCCTCCTGGCCCCAGTCTAGCTCTGGCCCTGGTCCCTCCTCCTGGCCCCAGTCTAGCCCTGGCCTTCCCTTCCCTGGCTCTCTGGAGGAGCTCTCCACTGCCAAGTCCACACTGCAGCTGCCCAACACAAACCAGAATGACCCACCCGGCAAACTGCCCTTCTTGCCTGTGAGCACAGCCACCACACACACACATGGACACACACACGCGTGTGCACGTGAGCAGGCATGCACACACACACAGACACATAGATACACACACACAGACGTGCACGCACGCACATACCCTTTCGTTCGGAGGGTTTGGAGGGTTTGCTAATGCTGCCCTCCTCAAAACCCTGCCAATGTAACATAAAGAAAGGCTGTTGACATGTTTTGCCAAAGTCTCTCTCTCTCCCCCTCCTTCACTCTTTCAGGGGCTTTTCAAAATTCTGGCTCGCTCTGTCTGTCTGTCTGTCTGTCTGTCTGTCTGTCTGTCTGTCTGTCTGTCTGTCTGTCTGTCTGTCTGTCTGTCTGTCTGTCTGTCTGTCTGCCTGTCTGCCTGCCTGCCTGCCTGCCTCTCTCCCTCCCTGTTGTCTGTCTGTCTGTCTATCTATCTGCCTGCCTGCTGGAGCGTGATCACTGTCTCTAAGCTGTTTAGCTTCTGGAGACCACTAAGTTACTACACTCACTAGCGGGACCATCACAGGTCCAGCCCACAGCCGCTGGGGTACATATTCAGCCATTTACTGAGGAGAGAGAGACAGAGAGAGAGAGAGAGACGGGGAGAGTGAAGAGACGGGTTGAGGGAAGAGTAGAGGAGTGGGAAGAGTAGGGGAGTGGGAAGAGACGGGGAGAGTGAAGAGACGGGGAGAGTGAAGAGACGGGGAGCGTGAAGAGACAGGAAGACTGAAGAGACGGGGAGAGTGAAGAGACGGGGAGGGGGAAGAGACGGGGAGAGTGAAGAGACGGGGAGAGTGAAGAGACGGGGAGAGTGAAGAGAAAGGGAGAGTGAAGAGACGGGGAGAGTGAAGAGACGGGGAGAGTGAAGAGACGGGGAGAGTGAAGAGACGGGGAGAATGAAGAGACGGGGAGGGTGAAGAGACGGGGAGAGTGAAGAGAAAGGGAGAGTAAAGAGACAGGGAGAGTGAAGAGACAGGAAGAGTGAAGAGACAGGGAGAGTGAAGAGACGGGAGTGGGAAGAGACATGGAGTGGGAAGAGACGGGGAGAGTGAAGAGACGGGGAGAGTGAAGAGACGGGGAGAGTGAAGAGAAAGGGAGAGTGAAGAGACAGGGAGAGTGAAGAGACGGGGAGAGTGAAGAGACGGGGAGAGTGAAGAGACGGGGAGAGGGAAGAGACGGGGAGAATGAAGAGACGGGGGAGAGTGAAGAGATGGGGAGAGTGAAGAGAAAGGGAGAGTGAAGAGACGGGGAGAGTGAAGAGACAGGGAGAGTGAAGAGACAGGGAGAGGGAAGAGACAGGGAGAGTGAAGAGACAGGGAGTGGCAAGAGACGGGGAGTGGGAAGAGACAGGGAGTGGGAAGAGACAGGGAGAGGGAAGAGACGGGGAGAATGAAGAGACGGGGAGAGTGAAGAGACGGGGGAGAGGGAAGAGATGGGGAGAATGAACAGACGGGGAGAGTGAAGAGATGGGGAGAGTGAAGAGACGGGGAGTGGGAAGAGACAGGGAGAGTGAAGAGACAGGGAGTGGGAAGAGACGGGGAGTGGGAAGAGACAGGGAGAGTGAAGAGACGGGGAGAGTGAAGAGACGGGGAGAGGGAAGAGACAGGGAGAGTGAAGAGACAGAGAGTGGGAAGAGACGGGGAGTGGGAAGAGACAGGGAGTGGGAAGAGACAGGGAGAGGGAAGAGACGGGGAGAATGAAGAGATGGGGAGAGTGAAGAGATGGGGAGAGTGAAGAGAAAGGGAGAGTGAAGAGAAAGGGAGAGTGAAGAGACGGGGAGAATGAAGAGACGGGGAGAGTGAAGAGATGGGGAGAGTGAAGAGACGGGGAGAGGGAAGAGACGGGGAGAATGAAGAGACGGGAGAGTGAAGAGATGGGGAGAATGAAGAGACGGGGAGAGTGAAGAGAAAGGGAGAGTGAAGAGACAGGGAGTGGCAAGAGACGGGGAGTGGGAAGAGACAGGGAGTGGGAAGAGACAGGGAGAGGGAAGAGACGGGGAGAATGAAGAGACGGGGAGAGTGAAGAGACGGGGGAGAGGGAAGAGATGGGGAGAATGAACAGACGGGGAGAGTGAAGAGATGGGGAGAGTGAAGAGACGGGGAGTGGGAAGAGACAGGGAGAGTGAAGAGACAGGGAGTGGGAAGAGACGGGGAGTGGGAAGAGACAGGGAGAGTGAAGAGACGGGGAGAGTGAAGAGACGGGGAGAGGGAAGAGACAGGGAGAGTGAAGAGACAGAGAGTGGGAAGAGACGGGGAGTGGGAAGAGACAGGGAGTGGGAAGAGACAGGGAGAGGGAAGAGACGGGAGAATGAAGAGATGGGGAGAGTGAAGAGATGGGGAGAGTGAAGAGAAAGGAGAGTGAAGAGAAAGGAGAGTGAAGAGACGGGGAGAATGAAGAGACGGGGAGAGTGAAGAGATGGGGAGAGTGAAGAGACGGGGAGAGGGAAGAGACGGGGAGAATGAAGAGACGGGGAGAGTGAAGAGATGGGGAGAATGAAGAGACGGGGAGAGTGAAGAGAAAGGGAGAGTGAAGAGAAAGGGAGAGTGAAGAGACGGGGAGAGTGAAGAGACGGGGAGAGTGAAGAGACAGGGAGAGGGAAGAGACAGGGAGAGGGAAGAGACAGGGAGAGTGAAGAGACGGGGAGTGGGGAGAGACGGGGAGTGGGAAGAGACGGGGAGTGGGAAGAGACAGGGAGAGTGAAGAGACGGGGAGAGTGAAGAGAAAGGGAGTGGGACGAGACGGTGAGTGGGAAGAGACAGGGAGAGTGAAGAGACGGGGATAGTGAAGAAAAGGGAGTGGGAAGAGACGGTGAGAGTGAAGAAACAGGGAGAGTGAAGAGACAAGGAGAATGAAGAGACAGGGAGTGGGACGAGACGGTGAGTGGGAAGAGACAGGGAGTGGGAAGAGAAAGGGAGAGGGAAGAGACGGGGAGAATGAAGAGACGGGGAGAGGGAAGAGACAGGGAGAGTGAAGAGACAGAGAGTGGGAAGAGACGGGGAGTGGGAAGAGACAGGGAGTGGGAAGAGACAGGGAGTGGGAAGAGACAGGGAGAGGGAAGAGACGGGGAGAATGAAGAGATGGGGAGAGTGAAGAGATGGGGAGAGTGAAGAGAAAGGGAGAGTGAAGAGAAAGGGAGAGTGAAGAGACGGGGAGAATGAAGAGACGGGGAGAGTGAAGAGATGGGGAGAGTGAAGAGACGGGGAGAGGGAAGAGACGGGGAGAATGAAGAGACGGGGGAGAGGAAGAGATGGGGAGAATGAAGAGACGGGGAGAGTGAAGAGAAAGGGAGAGTGAAGAGAAAGGGAGAGTGAAGAGACGGGGAGAGTGAAGAGACGGGGAGAGTGAAGAGACAGGGGAGAGGGAAGAGACAGGGAGAGGGAAGAGACAGGGAGAGTGAAGAGACGGGGAGTGGGGAGAGACGGGGAGTGGGAAGAGACGGGGAGTGGGAAGAGACAGGGAGAGTGAAGAGACGGGGAGAGTGAAGAGAAAGGGAGTGGGACGAGACGGTGAGTGGGAAGAGACAGGGAGAGTGAAGAGAGGGATAGTGAAGAAAAGGGAGGGGAAGAGACGGTGAGAGTGAAGAAACAGGGAGAGTGAAGAGACAAGGAGAATGAAGAGACAGGGAGTGGGACGAGACGGTGAGTGGGAAGAGACAGGGAGTGGGAAGAGAAAGGAGAGGGAAGAGAGGGGAGAATGAAGAGACGGGGAGAGGGAAGAGACAGGGAGAGTGAAGAGACAGAGAGTGGGAAGAGACGGGGGAGTGGAAGAGACAGGGAGTGGGAAGAGACAGGGAGTGGGAAGAGACAGGGAGAGGGAAGAGACGGGGAGAATGAAGAGATGGGGAGAGTGAAGAGATGGGGAGAGTGAAGAGAAAGGGAGAGTGAAGAGAAAGGGAGAGTGAAGAGACGGGGAGAATGAAGAGACGGGGAGAGTGAAGAGATGGGGAGAGTGAAGAGACGGGGAGAGGGAAGAGACGGGGAGAATGAAGAGACGGGGAGAGTGAAGAGATGGGGAGAGTGAAGAGAAGGGGAGAGTGAAGAGATGGGGAGAATGAAGAGACGGGGAGAGTGAAGAGAAAGGGAGAGTGAAGAGAAAGGGAGAGTGAAGAGACGGGGAGAGTGAAGAGACGGGGAGAGTGAAGAGACAGGGAGAGTGAAGAGACAGGGAGAGGGAAGAGACAGGGAGAGTGAAGAGACAGGGAGTGGGGAGAGACGGGGAGTGGGAAGAGACGGGGAGTGGGAAGAGACAGGGAGAGTGAAGAGACGGGGAGAGTGAAGAGAAAGGGAGTGGGACGAGACGGTGAGTGGGAAGAGACAGGGAGAGTGAAGAGACGGGGATAGTGAAGAAAAGGGAGTGGGAAGAGACGGTGAGAGTGAAGAAACAGGGAGAGTGAAGAGACAAGGAGAATGAAGAGACAGGGAGTGGGACGAGACGGTGAGTGGGAAAGACAGGGAGAGTGAAGAGACGGGGAGAGTGAAGAGACGGGGAGAATGAAGAGACGGGGAGGGTGAAGAGACGGGGAGAGTGAAGAGAAAGGGAGAGTGAAGAGACAGGGAGAGTGAAGAGACAGGAAGAGTGAAGAGACAGGGAGAGTGAAGAGACGGGAGTGGGAAGAGACATGGAGTGGGAAGAGACGGGGAGAGTGAAGAGACGGGGAGAGTGAAGAGACGGGGAGAGTGAAGAGAAAGGGAGAGTGAAGAGACAGGGAGAGTGAAGAGACGGGGAGAGTGAAGAGACGGGGAGAGTGAAGAGACGGGGAGAGGGAAGAGACGGGGAGAATGAAGAGACGGGGAGAGTGAAGAGAAAGGGAGAGTGAAGAGACGGGGAGAGTGAAGAGACAGGGAGAGTGAAGAGACAGGGAGAGGGAAGAGACAGGGAGAGTGAAGAGACAGGGAGTGGCAAGAGACGGGGAGTGGGAAGAGACAGGGAGTGGGAAGAGACAGGGAGAGGGAAGAGACGGGGAGAATGAAGAGACGGGGAGAGTGAAGAGACGGGGAGAGGGAAGAGATGGGGAGAATGAACAGACGGGGAGAGTGAAGAGATGGGGAGAGTGAAGAGACAGGGAGTGGGAAGAGACAGGGAGAGTGAAGAGACAGGGAGTGGGAAGAGACGGGGAGTGGGAAGAGACAGGGAGAGTGAAGAGACGGGGAGAGTGAAGAGACGGGGAGAGGGAAGAGACAGGGAGAGTGAAGAGACAGAGAGTGGGAAGAGACGGGGAGTGGGAAGAGACAGGGAGTGGGAAGAGACAGGGAGTGGGAAGAGACAGGGAGAGGGAAGAGACGGGGAGAATGAAGAGATGGGGAGAGTGAAGAGATGGGGAGAGTGAAGAGAAGGGAGAGTGAAGAGAAAGGGAGAGTGAAGAGACGGGGAGAATGAAGAGACGGGGAGAGTGAAGAGATGGGGAGAGTGAAGAGACGGGGGAGAGGGAAGAGACGGGGAGAATGAAGAGACGGGGAGAGTGAAGAGATGGGGAGAATGAAGAGACGGGGAGAGTGAAGAGAAAGGGAGAGTGAAGAGAAAGGGAGAGTGAAGAGACGGGGAGAGTGAAGAGACGGGGAGAGTGAAGAGACAGGGAGAGGGAAGAGACAGGGAGAGGGAAGAGACAGGGAGAGTGAAGAGACGGGGAGTGGGGAGAGACGGGGAGTGGGAAGAGACGGGGAGTGGGAAGAGACAGGGAGAGTGAAGAGACGGGGAGAGTGAAGAGAAAGGAGAGGGACGAGACGGTGAGTGGGAAGAGACAGGGAGAGTGAAGAGACGGGGATAGTGAAGAAAAGGGAGTGGGAAGAGACGGTGAGAGTGAAGAAACAGGGAGAGTGAAGAGACAAGGAGAATGAAGAGACAGGGAGAGTGAAGAGATGGGGAGAGTGAAGAGACAGGGAGTGGGAAGAGACAGGGAGAGTGAAGAGACAGGGAGTGGGAAGAGACGGGGAGTGGGAAGAGACAGGGAGAGTGAAGAGACGGGGAGAGTGAAGAGACGGGGAGAGGGAAGAGAGAGGGAGAGTGAAGAGACAGAGAGTGGGAAGAGACGGGGAGTGGGAAGAGACAGGGAGGGGAAGAGACAGGGAGTGGGAAGAGACAGGAGAGGGAAGAGACGGGGAGAATGAAGAGATGGGGAGAGTGAAGAGATGGGGAGAGTGAAGAGAAAGGGAGAGTGAAGAGAAAGGAGAGTGAAGAGACGGGGAGAATGAAGAGACGGGGAGAGTGAAGAGATGGGGAGAGTGAAGAGACGGGGAGAGGGAAGAGACGGGAGAATGAAGAGATGGGGAGAGTGAAGAGATGGGGAGAGTGAAGAGAAGGGAGAGTGAAGAGATGGGGAGAATGAAGAGACGGGGAGAGTGAAGAGAAAGGAGAGTGAAGAGAAAGGGAGAGTGAAGAGACGGGGAGAGTGAAGAGACGGGGAGAGTGAAGAGACAGGGAGAGTGAAGAGACAGGAGAGGGAAGAGACAGGGAGAGTGAAGAGACAGGGAGTGGGGAGAGACGGGGAGTGGGAAGAGACGGGGAGTGGGAAGAGACAGGGAGAGTGAAGAGACGGGGAGAGTGAAGAGAAAGGGAGTGGGACGAGACGGTGAGTGGGAAGAGACAGGGAGAGTGAAGAGACGGGGATAGTGAAGAAAAGGGAGTGGGAAGAGACGGTGAGAGTGAAGAAACAGGGAGAGTGAAGAGACAAGGAGAATGAAGAGACAGGGAGTGGGACGAGACGGTGAGTGGGAAGAGACAGGGAGAGTGAAGAGACGGGGAGAGTGAAGAGACAGGGAGTGGGAAGAGACGGGGAGAGTGAAGAGACAGGGAGTGGGAGGAGACAGGGAGAGTGAAGAGACGGGGAGTGGGAAGAGACATGGAGTGGGAAGAGACAGGGAGAGTGAAGAGACGGGGAGAGTGAAGAGAAAGGGAGAGTGAAGAGACAGGGAGAGTGAAGAGAGGGGGAGAATGAAGAGACGGGGAGAGTGAAGAGACGGGGAGAGGGAAGAGACGGGGAGAATGAAGAGACGGGGAGAGTGAAGAGATGGGGAGAGTGAAGAGAAAGGGAGAGTGAAGAGACGGGGAGAGTGAAGAGACAGGGAGAGTGAAGAGACAGGGAGAGGGAAGAGACAGGGAGAGTGAAGAGACAGGGAGTGGCAAGAGACGGGGAGTGGGAAGAGACAGGGAGTGGGAAGAGACAGGGGAGAGGGAAGAGACGGGGAGAATGAAGAGACGGGGAGAGAAGAGACGGGGAGAGTGAAGAGACGGGGGAGAGTGAAGAGATGGGGAGAGTGAAGAGAAAGGGAGAGTGAAGAGACAGGGAGAGTGAAGAGACAGGAAGAGTGAAGAGACAGGGAGAGTGAAGAGACGGGAGTGGGAAGAGACATGGAGTGGGAGGAGACGGGGAGAGTGAAGAGACGGGGAGAGTGAAGAGACGGGGAGAGTGAAGAGACGGGGAGAGTGAAGAGAAAGGGAGAGTGAAGAGACAGTGAGAGTGAAGAGACAGGGAGAATGAAGAGACGGGGAGAGTGAAGAGACGGGGAGAGGGAAGAGACGGGGAGAATGAAGAGACGGGGAGAGTGAAGAGATGGGGAGAGTGAAGAGAAAGGGAGAGTGAAGAGACGGGGAGAATGAAGAGACGGGGAGAGTGAAGAGATGGGGAGAGTGAAGAGACAGGGAGTGGGAAGAGACACGGAGAGTGAAGAGACAGGGAGTGGGAAGAGACGGGGAGTGGGAAGAGACAGGGAGAGTGAAGAGACGGGGAGAGTGAAGAGACGGGGAGAGGGAAGAGACAGGGAGAGTGAAGAGACGGGGAGAGTGAAGAGACGGGGAGAGTGAAGAGAAAGGAGAGTGAAGAGACAGGGAGAGTGAAGAGACGGGGAGAATGAAGAGACGGGGAGAGTGAAGAGACGGGGAGAGGGAAGAGACGGGGAGAATGAAGAGATGGGGAGAATGAACAGACGGGGAGAGTGAAGAGATGGGGAGAGTGAAGAGAAAGGGAGAGTGAAGAGACAGGGAGAGTGAAGAGACAGGAAGAGTGAAGAGACAGGGAGAGTGAAGAGACGGGAGTGGGAAGAGACATGGAAGAGACGGGAGAGTGAAGAGACGGGGAGAGAAGAGATGGGGAGAGTGAAGAGACGGGGAGAGGGAAGAGACGGGGAGAATGAAGAGACGGGGAGAGTGAAGAGATGGGGAGAATGAAGAGACGGGGAGAGTGAAGAGAAAGGGAGAGTGAAGAGAAAGGGAGAGTGAAGAGACGGGGAGAGTGAAGAGACGGGGAGAGTGAAGAGACAGGGAGAGGGAAGAGACAGGGAGAGGGAAGAGACAGGAGAGTGAAGAGACGGGGAGTGGGGAGAGACGGGGAGTGGGAAGAGACGGGGAGTGGGAAGAGACAGGGAGTGGGAAGAGACAGGGAGTGGGAAGAGACAGGGAAGAGACGGGGAGAATGAAGAGATGGGGAGAGTGAAGAGAAAGTGAAGGAGAGTGAAGAGAAAGGGAGAGTGAAGAGACGGGGAGAATGAAGAGACGGGGAGAGTGAAGAGATGGGGAGAGTGAAGAGACGGGGAGAGGGAAGAGACGGGGAGAATGAAGAGACGGGGAGAGTGAAGAGATGGGGAGAGTGAAGAGAAGGGGAGAGTGAAGAGATGGGGAGAATGAAGAGACGGGGAGAGTGAAGAGAAAGGGAGAGTGAAGAGAAAGGGAGAGTGAAGAGACGGGGAGAGTGAAGAGACAGGGAGAGGGAAGAGACAGGGAGAGGGAAGAGACAGGGAGAGTGAAGAGACAGGGAGTGGGGAGAGACGGGGAGTGGGAAGAGACGGGGAGTGGGAAGAGACAGGGAGAGTGAAGAGACGGGGAGAGTGAAGAGAAAGGGAGTGGGACGAGACGGTGAGTGGGAAGAGACAGGGAGAGTGAAGAGACGGGGATAGTGAAGAAAAGGGAGTGGGAAGAGACGGTGAGAGTGAAGAAACAGGGAGAGTGAAGAGACAAGGAGAATGAAGAGACAGGGAGTGGGACGAGACGGTGAGTGGGAAGAGACAGGGAGAGTGAAGAGACGGGGAGAGTGAAGAGACAGGGAGTGGGAAGAGACGGGGAGAGTGAAGAGACAGGGAGTGGGAGGAGACAGGGAGAGTGAAGAGACGGGAGTGGGAAGAGACATGGAGTGGGAAGAGACAGGGAGAGTGAAGAGACGGGGAGAGTGAAGAGAAAGGGAGAGTGAAGAGACGGGGAGAATGAAGAGACGGGGGAGAGTGAAGAGACGGGGAGAGGGAAGAGACGGGGAGAATGAAGAGACGGGGAGAGTGAAGAGATGGGGAGAGTGAAGAGAAAGGGAGAGTGAAGAGACGGGGAGAGTGAAGAGACAGGGAGAGTGAAGAGACAGGGAGAGGGAAGAGACAGGGAGAGTGAAGAGACAGGGAGTGGCAAGAGACGGGGAGTGGGAAGAGACAGGGAGTGGGAAGAGACAGGGAGAGGGAAGAGACGGGGAGAATGAAGAGACGGGGAGAGTGAAGAGACGGGGAGAGTGAAGAGACGGGGAGAGGGAAGAGATGGGGAGAATGAACAGACGGGGAGAGTGAAGAGATGGGGAGAGTGAAGAGAAAGGGAGAGTGAAGAGACAGGGAGAGTGAAGAGACAGGAAGAGTGAAGAGACAGGGAGAGTGAAGAGACGGGAGTGGGAAGAGACATGGAGTGGGAGGAGACGGGGAGAGTGAAGAGACGGGGGAGAGTGAAGAGACGGGGAGAGTGAAGAGACGGGGAGAGTGAAGAGAAAGGGAGAGTGAAGAGACAGTGAGAGTGAAGAGACAGGGGAGAATGAAGAGACGGGGAGAGTGAAGAGACGGGGGAGAGGGAAGAGACGGGGAGAATGAAGAGACGGGGAGAGTGAAGAGATGGGGAGAGTGAAGAGAAAGGGAGAGTGAAGAGACGGGGAGAATGAAGAGACGGGGAGAGTGAAGAGATGGGGAGAGTGAAGAGACAGGGAGTGGGAAGAGACAGGGAGAGTGAAGAGACAGGGAGTGGGAAGAGACGGGGAGTGGGAAGAGACAGGGAGAGTGAAGAGACGGGAGAGTGAAGAGACGGGGAGAGGGAAGAGACAGGGAGAGTGAAGAGACGGGGAGAGTGAAGAGACGGGGAGAGTGAAGAGAAAGGGAGAGTGAAGAGACAGGGAGAGTGAAGAGACAGGGAGAATGAAGAGACGGGGAGAGTGAAGAGACGGGGAGAGGGAAGAGACGGGGAGAATGAAGAGACGGGGAGAGTGAAGAGATGGGGAGAGTGAAGAGAAAGGGAGAGTGAAGAGACGGGGAGAGTGAAGAGACAGGGAGAGTGAAGAGACAGGAGAGGGAAGAGACAGGGAGAGTGAAGAGACAGGGAGTGGCAAGAGACGGGGAGTGGGAAGAGACAGGGAGTGGGAAGAGACAGGGAGAGGGAAGAGACGGGGAGAATGAAGAGACGGGGAGAGTGAAGAGATGGGGAGAGTGAAGAGACGGGGAGAGGGAAGAGATGGGGAGAATGAACAGACGGGGAGAGTGGAGAGAAAGGGAGAGTGAAGAGACAGGAGAGTGAAGAGACAGGAAGAGTGAAGAGACAGGGAGAGTGAAGAGACGGGAGTGGGAAGAGACATGGAGTGGGAGAGACGGGGAGAGTGAAGAGACGGGGAGAGTGAAGAGACGGGGAGAGTGAAGAGACGGGGAGAGTGAAGAGAAAGGAGAGTGAAGAGACAGGAGAGTGAAGAGACAGGGAGAATGAAGAGACGGGGAGAGTGAAGAGACGGGGAGAGGGAAGAGACGGGGAGAATGAAGAGACGGGGAGAGTGAAGAGATGGGGAGAATGAAGAGACGGGGAGAGTGAAGAGATGGGGAGAGTGAAGAGACAGGGAGTGGGAAGAGACAGGGAGAGTGAAGAGACAGGGAGTGGGAAGAGACGGGGAGTGGGAAGAGACAGGGAGAGTGAAGAGACGGGGAGAGGGAAGAGACGGGGAGAATGAAGAGACGGGAGAGTGAAGAGATGGGGAGAATGAAGAGACGGGGAGAGTGAAGAGAAAGGGAGAGTGAAGAGAAAGGGAGAGTGAAGAGACGGGGAGAGTGAAGAGACAGGAGTGGGGAGAGACGGGGAGTGGGAAGAGACGGGGAGTGGGAAGAGACAGGGAGAGTGAAGAGACAGTGAGTGGGGAGAGACGGGAGTGGGAAGAGACGGGGGAGTGGGAAGAGACAGGGAGAGTGAAGAGACGGGGAGAGTGAAGAGAAAGGAGTGGGACGAGACGGTGAGTGGGAAGAGACAGGGAGAGTGAAGAGACGGGGATAGTGAAGAAAAGGGAGTGGGAAGAGACGGTGAGAGTGAAGAAACAGGGAGAGTGAAGAGACAAGGAGAATGAAGAGACAGGGAGTGGGACGAGACGGTGAGTGGGAAGAGACAGGGAGTGGGAAGAGAAAGGGAGAGGGAAGAGACGGGGAGAATGAAGAGACGGGGAGAGGGAAGAGACAGGGAGAGTGAAGAGACAGAGAGTGGGAAGAGACGGGGAGTGGGAAGAGACAGGGAGTGGGAAGAGACAGGGAGTGGGAAGAGACAGGGAGAGGGAAGAGACGGGGAGAATGAAGAGATGGGGAGAGTGAAGAGATGGGGAGAGTGAAGAGAAAGGGAGAGTGAAGAGAAGGGAGAGTGAAGAGACGGGGAGAATGAAGAGACGGGGAGAGTGAAGAGATGGGGAGAGTGAAGAGACAGGGAGAGGGAAGAGACGGGGAGAATGAAGAGACGGGGAGAGTGAAGAGATGGGGAGAGTGAAGAGAAGGGGAGAGTGAAGAGATGGGGAGAATGAAGAGACGGGGAGAGTGAAGAGAAAGGAGAGTGAAGAGAAAGGGATAGTGAAGAGACGGGGAGAGTGAAGAGACGGGGAGAGTGAAGAGACAGGGAGAGGGAAGAGACAGGGAGAGGGAAGAGACAGGGAGAGTGAAGAGACAGGGAGTGGGGAGAGACGGGGAGTGGGAAGAGACGGGGAGTGGGAAGAGACAGGGAGAGTGAAGAGACGGGGAGAGTGAAGAGAAAGGGAGTGGGGACGAGACGGTGAGTGGGAAGAGACAGGGAGAGTGAAGAGACGGGGATAGTGAAGAAAAGGGAGTGGGAAGAGACGGTGAGAGTGAAGAAACAGGGAGAGTGAAGAGACAAGGAGAATGAAGAGACAGGGAGTGGGACGAGACGGTGAGTGGGAAGAGACTGGGAGAGTGAAGAGACGGGGAGAGTGAAGAGACAGGGAGTGGGAAGAGACGGGGAGAGTGAAGAGACAGGGAGTGGGAGGAGACAGGGAGAGTGAAGAGACGGGAGTGGGAAGAGACATGGAGTGGGAAGAGACAGGAGAGTGAAGAGACGGGGGAGAGTGAAGAGAAAGGGAGTGAAGAGACAGGGAGAGTGAAGAGACGGGGAGAATGAAGAGACGGGGGAGAGGAAGAGACGGGGAGAGGGAAGAGATGGGGAGAATGAAGAGATGGGGAGAGTGAAGAGATGGGGAGAGTGAAG
Organism: Oncorhynchus nerka; assembly: GCF_034236695.1. Classification (NCBI taxonomy): domain Eukaryota; kingdom Metazoa; phylum Chordata; class Actinopteri; order Salmoniformes; family Salmonidae; genus Oncorhynchus; species Oncorhynchus nerka. Next base: position 64,787,944 of record NC_088409.1, on the reverse strand, counting down.
AGAAAGGGAGAGTGAAGAGACGGGGAGAGGAAGAGACAGGAGAGTGAAGAGACAGGGAGAGGGAAGAGACAGGGAGAGTGAAGAGACAGGGAGTGGCAAGAGACGGGGAGTGGGAAGAGACAGGGAGAGGGAAGAGACGGGGAGAATGAAGAGACGGGGAGAGTGAAGAGACGGGGAGAGTGGAAGAGACGGGGAGAGGGAAGAGATGGGGAGAATGAACAGACGGGGAGAGTGAAGAGATGGGGAGAGTGAAGAGAAAGGGAGAGTGAAGAGACAGGGAGAGTGAAGAGACAGGAAGAGTGAAGAGACAGGGAGAGTGAAGAGACGGGAGTGGGAAGAGACATGGAGTGGGAGGAGACGGGGAGAGTGAAGAGACGGGGAGAGTGAAGAGACGGGGAGAGTGAAGAGACGGGGAGAGTGAAGAGAAAGGGAGAGTGAAGAGACAGTGAGAGTGAAGAGACAGGGAGAATGAAGAGACGGGGAGAGTGAAGAGACGGGGAGAGGGAAGAGACGGGGAGAATGAAGAGACGGGGAGAGTGAAGAGATGGGGAGAGTGAAGAGAAAGGAGAGTGAAGAGACGGGGAGAATGAAGAGACGGGGAGAGTGAAGAGATGGGGAGAGTGAAGAGACAGGGAGGGAAGAGACACGGAGAGTGAAGAGACAGGGAGTGGGAAGAGACGGGGAGTGGGAAGAGACAGGGAGAGTGAAGAGACGGGGAGAGTGAAGAGACGGGGAGAGGGAAGAGACAGGGAGAGTGAAGAGACGGGGAGAGTGAAGAGACGGGGAGAGTGAAGAGAAAGGGAGAGTGAAGAGACAGGGAGAGTGAAGAGACGGGGAGAATGAAGAGACGGGGAGAGTGAAGAGACGGGGAGAGGGAAGAGACGGGGAGAATGAAGAGACGGGGAGAGTGAAGAGATGGGGAGAGTGAAGAGAAAGGGAGAGTGAAGAGACGGGGAGAGTGAAGAGACAGGGAGAGTGAAGAGACAGGGAGAGGGAAGAGACAGGGAGAGTGAAGAGACAGGGAGTGGCAAGAGACGGGGAGTGGGAAGAGACAGGGAGTGGGAAGAGACAGGGAGAGGGAAGAGACGGGGAGAATGAAGAGACGGGGAGAGTGAAGAGATGGGGAGAGTGAAGAGACGGGGAGAGGGAAGAGATGGGGAGAATGAACAGATGGGGGAGAGGAAGAGAAAGGGAGAGTGAAGAGACAGGAGAGTGAAGAGACAGGAAGAGTGAAGAGACAGGGAGAGTGAAGAGACAGGGAGTGGGAAGAGACATGGAGTGGGAGGAGACGGGGAGAGTGAAGAGACGGGGAGAGTGAAGAGACGGGGAGAGTGAAGAGACGGGGAGAGTGAAGAGAAAGGGAGAGTGAAGAGACAGTGAGAGTGAAGAGACAGGGAGAATGAAGAGACGGGGAGAGTGAAGAGACGGGGAGAGGGAAGAGACGGGGAGAATGAAGAGACGGGGAGAGTGAAGAGATGGGGAGAATGAAGAGAAGACGGGGAGAGTGAAGAGATGGGGAGAGTGAAGAGACAGGGAGTGGGAAGAGACAGGGAGAGTGAAGAGACAGGGAGTGGGAAGAGACGGGGAGAGGGAAGAGATGGGGAGAGTGAAGAGACGGGGAGAGGGAAGAGACGGGGAGAATGAAGAGACGGGGAGAGAAGAGACGGGGGAGAGGGAAGAGACAGGGAGAGTGAAGAGACAGAGAGTGGGAAGAGACGGGGAGTGGGAAGAGACAGGGAGAGGGAAGAGACAGGGAGAGGGAAGAGACGGGGAGAATGAAGAGATGGGGAGAGTGAAGAGATGGGAAGAGAAGAGAAAGGGAGAGTGAAGAGAAAGGGAGAGGAAGAGACGGGGAGAATGAAGAGACGGGAGAGTGAAGAGATGGGGAGAGAAGAGACGGGGAGAGGGAAGAGACGGGAGAATGAAGAGACGGGGAGAGTGAAGAGATGGGGAGAGAAGAGAAGGGGGAGAGGAAGAGATGGGGAGAATGAAGAGAAAGGAGAGTGAAGAGAAAGGAGAGTGAAGAGACTGGGAGAGTGAAGAGACGGGGAGAGTGAAGAGACAGGGAGTGGGAAGAGACGGGGAGTGGGAAGAGACAGGGAGAGTGAAGAGACGGGGAGAGTGAAGAGACGGGGAGAAGGAAGAGACAGGGAGAGTGAAGAGACAGAGAGTGGGAAGAGACGGGAGTGGGAAGAGACAGGGAGAGGGAAGAGACAGGGAGTGGGAAGAGACAGGGAGAGGGAAGAGACGGGGAGAATGAAGAGAAGAGAAGAGATGGGGAGAGTGAAGAGAAAGGGAGAGTGAAGAGAAAGGGAGAGTGAAGAGACGGGGGAGAATGAAGAGACGGGAGAGTGAAGAGATGGGGAGAGTGAAGAGACGGGGAGAGGGAAGAGACAGGGGAGAATGAAGAGACGGGGAGAGTGAAGAGATGGGGAGAGTGAAGAGAAGGAGAGTGAAGAGATGGGGAGAATGAAGAGAAAGGGAGAGTGAAGAGACGGGGAGAGTGAAGAGACGGGGAGAGTGAAGAGACAGGGAGAGGAAGAGACAGGGAGAGGGAAGAGACAGAGAGTGAAGAGACAGGGAGTGGGAAGAGACGGGGAGTGGGAAGAGACGGGGAGTGGGAAGAGACAGGGAGAGTGAAGAGACGGGGAGAGAAGAGAAAGGGAGTGGGACGAGACGGTGAGTGGGAAGAGACAGGGAGAGTGAAGAGACGGGGATAGTGAAGAAAAGGGAGTGGGAAGAGACGGTGAGAGTGAAGAAACAGGGAGAGTGAAGAGACAAGGAGAATGAAGAGACAGGGAGTGGGACGAGACGGTGAGTGGGAAGAGACAGGGAGAGTGAAGAGACGGGGAGAGTGAAGAGACAGGGAGAGGAAGAGACGGGGAGAGTGAAGAGACAGGGAGTGGAAGAGACAGGGAGAGTGAAGAGACGGGAGTGGGAAGAGACATGGAGTGGGAAGAGACAGGGAGAGTGAAGAGACGGGGAGAGTGAAGAGACGGGGAGAGTGAAGATACGGGGAGAGGGAAGAGACAGGGAGAGTGAAGAGACAGTGAGTGGGAAGAGAAAGGGAGAGGGAAGAGACGGGGAGAATGAAGAGACGGGGAGAGTGAAGAGATGGGGAGAGTGAAGAGAAAGGGAGAGTGAAGAAACGGGGAGAATGAAGAGACGGGGAGAGTGAAGAGACAGGGAGAGGGAAGAGACAGGGAGAGTGAAGAGACAGGGAGTGGGAAGAGACGGGGAGTGGGAAGAGACAGGGAGTGGGAAGAGACAGGGAGAGGGAAGAGACGGGAGAATGAAGAGACGGGGAGAGTGAAGAGACGGGGAGAGTGAAGAGAAAGGGACAGTGAAGAGACGGGGAGAATGAAGAGATGGGGAGAGTGAAGAGAAAGGGAGAGTGAAGAGACGGGGAGAGTGAAGAGACAGGGAGAGGGAAGAGACAGGGAGAGTGAAGAGACAGGGAGTTGGAAGAGACGGGGAGTTGGAAGAGACGGGGAGTGGGAAGAGACAGGGAGAGTGAAGAGACAGGGAGAGTGAAGAGAAAGGGAGTGGGACGAGACGGTGAGTGGGAAGAGACAGGGAGAGTGAAGAGACAGGGAGAGGGAAGAGACAGGGAGAGTGAAGAGACAGGGAGTGGGAAGAGACGGGGAGAGGGAAGAGACGGGGAGAATGAAGAGACGGGGAGAGTGAAGAGATGGGGAGAGTGAAGAGAAGGGGAGAGTGAAGAGATGGGGAGAATGAAGAGACGGGGAGAGTGAAGAGAAAGGGAGAGTGAAGAGAAAGGGAGAGTGAAGAGACGGGGAGAGTGAAGAGACGGGGAGAGTGAAGAGACAGGGAGAGGGAAGAGACAGGGAGAGGGAAGAGACAGGGAGAGTGAAGAGACGGGGAGTGGGGAGAGACGGGGAGTGGGAAGAGACGGGGAGTGGGAAGAGACAGGGAGAGTGAAGAGACGGGGAGAGTGAAGAGAAAGGGAGTGGGACGAGACGGTGAGTGGGAAGAGACAGGGAGAGTGAAGAGACGGGGATAGTGAAGAAAAGGGAGTGGGAAGAGACGGTGAGAGTGAAGAAACAGGGAGAGTGAAGAGACAAGGAGAATGAAGAGACAGGGAGAGTGAAGAGACGGGGAGAGTGAAGAGACGGGGAGAATGAAGAGACGGGAGAGTGAAGAGACGGGAGAGGGAAGAGACGGGGGAGAATGAAGAGACGGGGAGAGTGAAGAGATGGGGAGAGGAAGAGAAAGGGAGAGTGAAGAGACGGGGAGAGTGAAGAGACAGGGAGAGTGAAGAGACAGGGAGAGGGAAGAGACAGGGAGAGTGAAGAGACAGGGAGTGGCAAGAGACGGGGAGTGGGAAGAGACAGGGAGTGGGAAGAGACAGGGAGAGGGAAGAGACGGGGAGAATGAAGAGACGGGGAGAGTGAAGAGACGGGGAGAGTGAAGAGACGGGGAGAGGGAAGAGATGGGGAGAATGAACAGACGGGGAGAGTGAAGAGATGGGGAGAGTGAAGAGAAAGGGAGAGTGAAGAGACAGGGAGAGTGAAGAGACAGGAAGAGTGAAGAGACAGGGAGAGTGAAGAGACGGGAGTGGGAAGAGACATGGAGTGGGAGGAGACGGGGAGAGTGAAGAGACGGGGAGAGTGAAGAGACGGGGAGAGTGAAGAGACGGGGAGAGTGAAGAGAAATGGAGAGTGAAGAGACAGTGAGAGTGAAGAGACAGGGAGAATGAAGAGACGGGGGAGAGTGAAGAGACGGGGAGAGTGAAGAGACAGGAGAGTGAAGAGACGGGGAGAGTGAAGAGACGGGAGAGGGAAGAGACAGGGAGAGTGAAGAGACAGAGAGTGGGAAGAGACGGGGAGTGGGAAGAGACAGGGAGTGGGAAGAGACAGGGAGTGGGAAGAGACAGGGAGAGGGAAGAGACGGGGAGAATGAAGAGATGGGGAGAGTGAAGAGATGGGGAGAGTGAAGAGAAAGGGAGAGTGAAGAGAAAGGAGAGTGAAGAGACGGGAGAATGAAGAGATGGGGAGAGTGAAGAGACGGGGAGAGGGAAGAGACGGGGAGAATGAAGAGACGGGAGAGTGAAGAGATGGGGAGAGGGAAGAGACAGGGAGAGTGAAGAGACAGAGAGTGGGAAGAGACGGGGAGTGGGAAGAGACAGGGAGTGGGAAGAGACAGGGAGTGGGAAGAGACAGGGAGAGGGAAGAGACGGGGAGAATGAAGAGATGGGGAGAGTGAAGAGATGGGGAGAGTGAAGAGAAAGGGAGAGTGAAGAGAAAGGGAGAGTGAAGAGACGGGGAGAATGAAGAGATGGGGAGAGTGAAGAGACGGGGAGAGGGAAGAGACGGGGAGAATGAAGAGACGGGGAGAGTGAAGAGATGGGGAGAGTGAAGAGAAGGGGAGAGTGAAGAGATGGGGAGAATGAAGAGAAAGGGAGAGTGAAGAGAAAGGGAGAGTGAAGAGACGGGGAGAGTGAAGAGACGGGGAGAGTGAAGAGACAGGAGGAGGAAGAGACAGGGAGAGGGAAGAGACAGGGAGAGTGAAGAGACAGGGAGTGGGGAGAGACGGGGAGTGGGAAGAGACGGGAGTGGGAAGAGACAGGGAGAGTGAAGAGACGGGAGAGTGAAGAGAAAGGGAGTGGGACGAGACGGTGAGTGGGAAGAGACAGGGAGAGTGAAGAGACGGGGATAGTGAAGAAAAGGGAGTGGGAAGAGACGGTGAGAGTGAAGAAACAGGGAGAGTGAAGAGACAAGGAGAATGAAGAGACAGGGAGTGGGACGAGACGGTGAGTGGGAAGAGACAGGGAGAGTGAAGAGATGGGGAGAGTGAAGAGACAGGGAGTGGGAAGAGACGGGGAGAGTGAAGAGACAGGGAGTGGGAGGAGACAGGGAGAGTGAAGAGACGGGAGTGGGAAGAGACATGGAGTGGGAAGAGACAGGAGAGTGAAGAGACGGGGAGAGTGAAGAGACGGGGAGAGGAAGATACGGGAGAGGGAAGAGACAGGGAGAGTGAAGAGACAGTGAGTGGGAAGAGAAAGGAGAGGGAAGAGACGGGAGAATGAAGAGACGGGGAGAGTGAAGAGATGGGGAGAGTGAAGAGAAAGGGAGAGTGAAGAAACGGGGAGAATGAAGAGACGGGGAGTGAAGAGACAGGGAGAGGGAAGAGACAGGGAGAGTGAAGAGACAGGGAGTGGGAAGAGACGGGGAGTGGGAAGAGACAGGGAGTGGGAAGAGACAGGGAGAGGGAAGAGACGGGGAGAATGAAGAGACGGGGAGAGTGAAGAGACGGGGAGAGTGAAGAGAAAGGGAGAGTGAAGAGACGGGGAGAATGAAGAGATGGGGAGAGTGAAGAGAAAGGGAGAGTGAAGAGACGGGGAGAGTGAAGAGACAGGGAGAGGGAAGAGACAGGGAGAGTGAAGAGACAGGGAGTTGGAAGAGACGGGGAGTTGGAAGAGACGGGGAGTGGGAAGAGACGGGAGAGTGAAGAGACAGGGAGAGTGAAGAGAAAGGGAGTGGACAGAGACGGGAGTGGGAAGAGACAGGGAGAGTGAAGAGACAGGGAGAGGGAAGAGACAGGGAGAGTGAAGAGACAGGAGTGGGAAGAGACGGGGAGAGGAAGAGACGGGAGAATGAAGAGATGGGGAGAGTGAAGAGAAGAGAGTGAAGAGATGGGGAGAATGAAGAGACGGGGAGAGTGAAGAGAAAGGGAGAGTGAAGAGAAAGGGAGAGTGAAGAGATGGGGAGAGTGAAGAGACGGGGAGAGTGAAGAGACAGGGAGAGGGAAGAGACAGGGAGAGGGAAGAGACAGGGAGAGTGAAGAGACAGGGAGTGGGGAGAGACAGGAGAGTGAAGAGACAGGGAGGGAAGAGACGGGGAGAGGGAAGAGACGGGAGAATGGGGAGAGTGAAGAGATGGGGAGAGTGAAGAGAAGGGGAGAGTGAAGAGATGGGGAGAATGAAGAGACGGGGAGAGTGAAGAGAAAGGGAGAGTGAAGAGAAAGGAGAGTGAAGAGACGGGGAGAGTGAAGAGACGGGAGAGTGAAGAGACAGGAGAGGGAAGAGACAGGGAGAGGGAAGAGACAGGAGAGTGAAGAGACAGGGAGTGGGGAGAGACGGGGAGTGGGAAGAGACGGGGAGTGGGAAGAGACAGGGAGAGTGAAGAGACGGGGAGAGTGAAGAGAAAGGGAGTGGGACGAGACGGTGAGTGGGAAGAGACAGGGAGAGTGAAGAGACGGGATAGTGAAGAAAAGGAGTGGGAAGAGACGGTGAGAGTGAAGAAACAGGGAGAGTGAAGAGACAAGGAGAATGAAGAGACAGGGAGTGGGAAGAGAGTGGGAAGAGACAGGAGAGAGAAGAGACGGGGAGAGTGAAGAGAAAGGGAGTGGGGAGACGGTGAGTGGGAAGAGACAGGGAGAGTGAAGAGACGGGGGAGTGAAGAAAAGGAGTGGAAGAGACGGGAGAGTGAAGAAACAGGGAGAGTGAAGAGACAAGGAGAATGAAGAGACAGGGAGTGGGACGAGACGGTGAGTGGGAAGAGACAGGGAGAGTGAAGAGACGGGGAGAGTGAAGAGACAGGAGTGGGAAGAGACGGGGAGAGTGAAGAGACAGGGAGGGAAGAGACAGGGAGAGTGAAGAGACGGGAGTGGGAAGAGACATGGAGTGGGAAGAGACAGGAGAGTGAAGAGACGGGGAGAGGAAGAGAAAGGAGAGTGAAGAGACAGGAGAGTGAAGAGACGGGGAGAATGAAGAGACGGGGAGAGTGAAGAGACGGGGAGAGGGAAGAGACGGGAGAATGAAGAGACGGGGAGAGTGAAGAGATGGGGAGAGTGAAGAGAAAGGGAGAGTGAAGAGACAGGGAGAGTGAAGAGACAGGAGAGTGAAGAGACAGGGAGAGGGAAGAGACAGGAGAGTGAAGAGACAGGGAGTGGCAAGAGACGGGGAGTGGGAAGAGACAGGGAGTGGGAAGAGACAGGGAGAGGGAAGAGACGGGAGAATGAAGAGACGGGGAGAGTGAAGAGACGGGGAGAGTGAAGAGACGGGGGAGAGGGAAGAGATGGGGAGAATGAACAGACGGGGAGAGAAGAGATGGGGAGAGTGAAGAGAAAGGGAGAGTGAAGAGACAGGGAGAGGAAGAGACAGGAAGAGTGAAGAGACAGGGAGAGTGAAGAGACGGGAGTGGGAAGAGACATGGAGTGGGAGGAGACGGGAGAGTGAAGAGACGGGGAGAGTGAAGAGACGGGGGAGAGTGAAGAGACGGGGAGAGTGAAGAGAAATGGAGAGTGAAGAGACAGTGAGAGTGAAGAGACAGGAGAATGAAGAGACGGGGATAGTGAAGAAAAGGGAGTGGGAAGAGACGGGGAGAGTGAAGAAACAGGGAGAGTGAAGAGACAAGGAGAATGAAGAGACAGGAGTGGGAAGAGACAGGAGGGAAGAGACAGGGAGAGTGAAGAGACGGGGAGAGTGAAGAGACAGGAGTGGGAGGAGACAGGAGAGTGAAGAGACGGGAGTGGGAAGAGACATGGAGTGGGAAGAGACAGGGAGAGGAAGAGACGGGGAGAGTGAAGAGAAAGGGAGAGTGAAGAGACAGGGAGAGTGAAGAGACGGGAGAATGAAGAGACGGGAGAGTGAAGAGACGGGAGAGGGAAGAGACGGGAGAATGAAGAGACGGGAGAGTGAAGAGATGGGAGAGTGAAGAGAAAGGAGAGTGAAGAGACGGGGAGAGTGAAGAGACAGGAGAGTGAAGAGACAGGGAGAGGGAAGAGACAGGGAGAGTGAAGAGACAGGGAGTGGCAAGAGACGGGGAGTGGGAAGAGACAGGGAGTGGGAAGAGACAGGGAGAGGGAAGAGACGGGGAGGATGAAGAGACAGGGAGAGTGAAGAGATGGGGAGAGTGAAGAGACGGGAGAGGGAAGAGATGGGGAGAATGAACAGACGGGGAGAGTGAAGAGATGGGGAGAGTGAAGAGAAAGGGAGAGTGAAGAGACAGGGAGAGTGAAGAGACAGGAAGAGTGAAGAGACAGGGAGAGTGAAGAGACGGGAGTGGGAAGAGACATGGAGTGGGAGGAGACGGGGAGAGTGAAGAGACGGGGAGAGTGAAGAGACAGGGAGAGTGAAGAGACGGGGGAGAGGAAGAGAAATGGAAGAAGAGACAGGGAGAGTGAAGAGACAGGGAGAATGAAGAGACGGGAGAGTGAAGAGACGGGAGAGGGAAGAGACGGGGAGAATGAAGAGATGGGGAGAGTGAAGAGATGGGGAGAGTGAAGAGAAAGGGAGAGTGAAGAGACGGGGAGAATGAAGAGATGGGGAGAGTGAAGAGAGAGGGATGGGAAGAGACATGGAGAGTGAAGAGACAGGGAGTGGGAAGAGACGGGGAGTGGGAAGAGACAGGGAGAGTGAAGAGACGGGGAGTGAAGAGACGGGGGAGAGGGAAGAGACAGGGAGAGGGAGGAGACAGAGAGTGGGAAGAGACGGGGAGTGGGAAGAGACAGGGAGTGGGAAGAGACAGGGAGTGGGAAGAGACAGGGAGAGGGAAGAGACGGGGAGAATGAAGAGATGGGGAGAGTGAAGAGATGGGGAGAGTGAAGAGAAAGGGAGAGTGAAGAGAAAGGGAGAGTGAAGAGAGGGGGGAGAATGAAGAGACGGGGAGAGTGAAGAGATGGGGAGAGTGAAGAGACGGGGAGTGGGAAGAGACAGGAGGAAGAGACGGGGAGAGTGAAGAGACAGGGAGAGGGGAAGAGACAGGGAGAGAGGAGAAGAGATGGGAGACGGGGAGTGGGAAGAGACAGGGAGAGGGAAGAGACAGGGAGTGGGAAGAGACAGGAGAGGGAAGAGACGGGGAGAATGAAGAGATGGGGAGAGTGAAGAGATGGGGAGAGTGAAGAGAAAGGAGAGGAAGAGAAAGGGAGAGTGAAGAGACGGGGAGAATGAAGAGACGGGGAGAGTGAAGAGATGGGGAGAGTGAAGAGACGGGGAGAGGGAAGAGACGGGAGAATGAAGAGACGGGGAGAGTGAAGAGATGGGGAGAGTGAAGAGAAGGGGAGAGGAAGAGATGGGGAGAATGAAGAGATGGGGAGAGTGAAGAGAAAGGGAGAGTGAAGAGAAAGGGAGAGGAAGAGACGGGGAGAATGAAGAGACGGGGAGAGGAAGAGATGGGGAGAGTGAAGAGATGGGGAGAGTGAAGAGACGGGAGAGGGAAGAGACGGGGAGAATGAAGAGACGGGAGAGTGAAGAGAAAGGGAGTGAAGAGAAAGGGAGAGTGAAGAGAAAGGGAGAGTGAAGAGGGGAGAATGAAGAGACGGGGAGAGTGAAGAGATGGGGAGAAGAGACGGGGAGAGGGAAGAGATGGGGAGAATGAAGAGACGGGGGGAGAGTGAAGAGATGGGGAGAGTGAAGAGAAGGGAGAGTGAAGATGGGGAGAATGAAGAGAAAGGGAGAGTGAAGAGAAAGGGAGAGTGAAGAGACTGGGAGAGGAAGAGACGGGGGAGAGTGAAGAGACAGTGGAAGAGACGGGGAGTGGGAAGAGACAGGAGAGGGAAGAGACGGGGAGAGTGAAGAGACGGGGAGAGGGAAGAGACAGGGAGAGTGAAGAGACAGAGGGAAGAGACGGGGGAGTGGGAAGAGACAGGGAGTGGGAAGAGACAGGGAGGGAAGAGACAGGGAAGGGAAGAGACGAGGAAGAGATGGGGAGAGTGAAGAGATGGGGAGAGTGAAGAGAAAGGGAGAGTGAAGGAAAGGGAGAGTGAAGAGACGGGGAGAATGAAGAGACGGGGAGAGTGGAAGAGATGGGGAGAGTGAAGAGAGGGAGAGGGAAGAGACAGGGGAGAATGAAGAGACGGGGAGAGTGAAGAGATGGGGAGAGTGAAGAGAAAGGAGAGTGAAGAGAAAGGAGAGTGAAGAGAAAGGGAGAGTGAAGAGAGAGTGAAGAGACGGGGAGAGTGAAGAGACAGGGAGGGAAGAGACAGGGAGAGGAAGAGACAGGGAGAGTGAAGAGACAGGGAGTGGGGAGAGACGGGGAGTGGGAAGAGACGGGAGAGGAAGAGACAGGGAGAGGAAGAGACGGGGAGAGTGAAGAGAAAGGAGTGGGACGAGACGGTGAGTGGGAAGAGACAGGGAGAGTGAAGAGACGGGGATAGTGAAGAAAAGGGAGTGGGAAGAGACGGTGAGAGTGAAGAAACAGGAGAGTGAAGAGACAAGGAGAATGAAGAGACAGGGAGTGGGACGAGACGGTGAGTGGGAAGAGACAGGGAGAGTGAAGAGACGGGGAGAGTGAAGAGACAGGGAGTGGGAAGAGACGGGAGAGTGAAGAGACAGGGAGTGGGAGGAGACAGGGAGAGTGAAGAGACGGGAGTGGGAAGAGACATGGAGTGGAAGAGACGGGGAGAGTGAAGAGACAGGAGTGGAGGAGACAGGAGAGTGAAGAGACGGGAGGGAGAGTGGGAAGAGACAGGGAGAGTGAAGAGACGGGAGAGAAGAGAAAGGGAGAGTGAAGAGACAGGGAGAGTGAAGAGACGGGGAGAAGGGACGGGGGGAAGAGACGGGGAGAGGGAAGAGGGAGAATGAAGAGACGGGAGAGGAAGAGATGGGGAGAGAAGAGGGGAGAGGAAGAGATGGGGAGAGTGAAGAGACAGAGAGTGAAGAGACAGGGAGAGGGAAGAGACAGGGAGAGTGAAGAGACAGGGAGGCAAGAGACGGGGAGTGGGAAGAGACAGGGAGTGGGAAGAGACAGGAGAGGGAAGAGACGGGGAGAATGAAGAGACGGGGAGAGGAAGAGACGGGGAGAGTGAAGAGACGGGGAGAGGGAAGAGATGGGGAGAATGAACAGACGGGGAGAGGAAGAGATGGGGGAGAGTGAAGAGAAAGGAGAGTGAAGAGACAGGGAGAGTGAAGAGACAGGAAGAGTGAAGAGACAGGGAGAGTGAAGAGACGGGAGTGGGAAGAGACATGGAGTGGGAGGAGAGAGAGTGAAGAGACGGGGAGAGTGAAGAGACGGGGAGAGTGAAGAGACGGGGAGAGTGAAGAGAAATGGAAGAAGAGACAGTGAGAGTGAAGAGACAGGGAGAATGAAGAGACGGGGATAGTGAAGAAAAGGGAGTGGGAAGAGACGGTGAGAGTGAAGAAACAGGGAGAGTGAAGAGACAAGGGAGAATGAAGGGAAGAGACGGTGAGTGGGGAGAGGGAGAGTGAAGAGACGGGGAGAGTGAGACAGGGTGGGAAGAGACGGGGAGAGTGAAGAGAAGAGTGGGAGGGAGAGTGAAGAGACGGGAGGGAAGAGACATGGAGTGGGAAGAGACAGGGAGAGTGAAGAGACGGGGAGAGTGGAAGAGAAAGGGAGAGTGAAGAGACAGGGAGAGTGAAGAGACGGGGAGAATGAAGAGACGGGGAGAGGAAGAGATGGGGAGAGGAAGAGACGGGGAGAATGAAGAGACGGGGAGAGTGAAGAGATGGGGAGAGGAAGAGAAAGGAGAGTGAAGAGACGGGAGAGTGAAGAGACAGGAGAGTGAAGAGACAGGAGAGGGAAGAGACAGGAGAGGAAGAGACAGGGAGTGGCAAGAGACGGGGAGTGGGAAGAGACAGGGAGGAAGAGACAGGGAGAGGGAAGAGACGGGAGGATGAAGAGACGGGAGAGTGAAGAGACGGGGAGAGTGAAGAGACGGGGAGAGGGAAGAGATGGGGAGAATGAACAGACGGGAGAGTGAAGAGATGGGGAGAGTGAAGAGAAAGGGAGAGTGAAGAGACAGGAGAGTGAAGAGACAGGAAGAGGAAGAGACAGGGAGAGTGAAGAGACGGGAGGGAAGAGACGGGGAGTGGGAGGAGACGGGGAGAGAAGAGACGGGAGAGGAAGAGACGGGGAGAGTGAAGAGAAATGGAGAGTGAAGAGAAGTGAGAGTGAAGAGACAGGGAGAATGAAGAGACGGGGAGAGTGAAAGACGGGGAGGGGAAGAGACGGGGAGAATGAAGAGACGGGGAGAGTGAAGAGATGGGGAGAGTGAAGAGAAGAGAGAGGGGAGAATGAAGAGATGGGGAGAGTGAAGAGACAGGGAGAGGAAGAGACATGGAGAGGAAAAGACAGAGGAAGAGACGGGAGTGGGAAGAGACAGGGAGAGTGAAGAGACGGGGAGAGTGAAGAGACGGGGAGAGGGAAGAGAGGAGAGTGAGAGGGAAGAGACGGGGAGTGGGGGAAGAGACAGGGAGTGGGAAGAGACAGGGAGAGGGAAGAGAAAGGGAGAATGAAGAGATGGGGAGAGTGAAGAGATGGGGGAGTGAAGAGAAAGGAGAGTGAAGAGAAAGGGAGAGTGAAGAGACGGGGGAGAATGAAGAGACGGGGAGAGTGAAGAGATGGGGAGAGTGAAGAGACGGGGAGTGGGAAGAGACAGGGAGAGTGAAGAGACGGGGAGAGTGAAGAGACGGGGAGAGGGAAGAGACAGGGAGAGGAAGAGACAGAGAGTGGGAAGAGACGGGGAGTGGGAAGAGGATGGAAGAGACAGGGAGTGGGAAGAGACAGGGAGAGGGAAGAGACGGGGAGAATGAAGAGATGGGGAGAGGAAGAGATGGGGAGAGTGAAGAGAAAGGGAGTGAAGAGACGGGGAGAATGAAGAGACGGGAGAGTGAAGAGACAGGGAGAGTGAAGAGACAGGGAGAGGGAAGAGACGGGGAGAATGAAGAGACGGGGAGAGTGAAGAGATGGGGAAGAGAGAAGGAGAGGAAGAGATGGGGAGAATGAAGAGAAAGGGAGAGGAAGAGAAAGGGAGAGTGAAGAGACTGGGAGAGTGAAGAGATGGGGAGAGTGAAGAGACAGGGAGTGGGAAAGACGGGGAGTGGGAAGATGGGGAGAGTGAAGAGACGGGGAGAGTGAAGAGACGGGAGAGGGAAGAGACAGGGAGAGTGAAGAGACAGAGAGTGGGAAGAGACGGGAGTGGGAAGAGACAGGGAGGGAAGAGACAGGGAGAGGGAAGAGACAGGGAGAGGGAAGAGACGGGGGAGAATGAAGAGATGGGGAGAGTGAAGAGAAAGGGAGAGTGAAGAGAAAGGGAGAGTGAAGAGACGGGGAGAATGAAGAGACGGGAGAGTGAAGAGACAGTGAAGAGATGGGGAGAGTGAAGAGACGGGGAGAGGGAAGAGACGGGGAGAATGAAGAGATGGGGGAGTGGGAAGAGAAAGGAGAGTGAAGAGAAAGGGAGAGGAAGAGAAGGGAGATGAAGAGGGGAGAATGAAGAGACGGGGAGAGTGAAGAGATGGGGAGAGTGAAGAGACGGGGAGAGGGAAGAGACGGGGAGAATGAAGAGACGGGGGAGAGGAAGAGATGGGGAGAGTGAAGAGATGGGAGAGTGAAGAGATGGGGAGAATGAAGAGAAAGGGAGAGTGAAGAGAAAGGGAGAGGAAGAGACTGGGAGAGGAAGAGACGGGGAGAGTGAAGAGACAGGGAGTGGGAAGAGACGGGGAGTGGGAAGAGACAGGGAGAGTGAAGAGACGGGAGAGTGAAGAGACAGGGAGAGGGAAGAGACAGGGGAGAGGAAGAGACGGGAGAGTGGGAAGAGACGGGAGTGGGAAGAGACAGGGAGTGGAAGGAGGAGTGGAAGAGACAGGGAGAGGGAAGAGACGGGGAGAATGAAGAGATGGGGAGAGTGAAGAGATGGGGAGAGTGAAGAGAAAGGAGAGGAAGAGAAAGGAGAGTGAAGAGACGGGGAGAATGAAGAGACGGGGAGAGTGAAGAGATGGGGAGAGTGAAGAGACGGGGAGAGGGAAGAGGGGAGAATGAAGAGACGGGGAGAGTGAAGAGATGGGGAGAGTGAAGAGAAAGAGAGTGAAGAGAAAGGGAGAGTGAAGAGAAAGGGAGAGTGAAGAGACGGGGAGAGTGAAGAGACGGGGGAGAGTGAAGAGACAGGGAGAGGGAAGAGACAGGAGAGGGAAGAGACAGGAGAGTGAAGAGACAGGAGTGGGGAGAGACGGGAGTGGGAAGAGACGGGGAGTGGGAAGAGACAGGGAGAGTGAAGAGACGGGGGAGAGTGAAGAGAAAGGAGTGGGACGAGACGGTGAGTGGGAAGAGACAGGGAGAGTGAAGAGACGGGATAGTGAAGAAAAGGGAGTGGGAAGAGACGGTGAGAGTGAAGAAACAGGGAGAGTGAAGAGACAAGGAGAATGAAGAGACAGGGAGTGGGACGAGATGGGTGAGTGGGAAGAGACAGGGAGAGTGAAGAGACGGGGAGAGTGAAGAGACAGGAGTGGGAAGAGACGGGGAGAGGAAGAGACAGGGAGTGGAGAGACAGGGAGAGTGAAGAGACGGGAGTGGGAAGAGACATGGAGGGAAGAGACAGGGAGAGGAAGAGACGGGGGAGAGTGAAGAGACGGGGAGAGTGAAGATACGGGGAGAGGGAAGAGACAGGGAGAGTGAAGAGACAGTGAGTGGGAAGAGAAAGGGAGAGGGAAGAGACGGGGGAGAATGAAGAGACGGGGAGAGTGAAGAGATGGGGAGAGTGAAGAGAAAGGGAGAGGAAGAAACGGGGAGAATGAAGAGACGGGGAGAGTGAAGAGACAGGGAGGGAAGAGACAGGAGAGTGAAGAGACAGGGAGTGGGAAGAGACGGGGGGGAAGAGACAGGGAGGGAAGAGATGGGGAGAGGGAAGAAGAGAGACGGGGAGAGTGAAGAGACGGGGAGAGAAGGGGAGAGTGAAGAGACGGGGAGAATGAAGAGATGGGGAGAGTGAAGAGAAAGGAGAGTGAAGAGATGGGAGAGTGAAGAGACAGGAGAGGGAAGAGACAGGGGAGAGTGAAGAGACAGGGAGTTGGAAGGGAGAGTGGAAGAGACGGGAGAGGGAAGAGACAGGGAGAGTGAAGAGACAGGGAGAGTGAAGAGAAAGGGAGTGGGAAGAGACAGTGAGGGAAGAGACAGGAGAGTGAAGAGACAGGGAGAGGAAGAGACAGGGAGAGGAAGAGACAGGAGTGGGAAGAGACAGGGAGTGGAAGAGACGGGGGAGTGGGAAGAGACAGGGAGAGGGAAGAGACGGGGAGAATGAAGAGACGGGGAGAGTGAAGAGATGGGGAGAGTGAAGAGAAAGGGAGAGTGAAGAGAAGAGAAAAGATGGGGGAGAGTGAAGAGATGGGGAGAGTGAAGAGACAGGGAGAGGGAAGAGACGGGAGAATGAAGAGACGGGGAGAGTGAAGAGACGGGGAGTGGGAAGAGTGGGACAGGGAGAGGGAAGAGACGGGGAGAATGAAGAGACGGGGAGAGGAAGAGATGAAGAGACGGGGAGAATGAAGAGACGGGAGAGTGAAGAGACGGGGAGAGTGAAGAGACGGGGGAGAGTGAAGAGAAAGGGAGAGTGAAGAGACGGGGGGAGGGAAGAGACAGGGAGAGGGAAGAGACAGGGAGAATGAAGAGACGGGGAGAGTGAAGAGATGGGGAGAGTGAAGAGACGGGGAGAGGGGGACGGGGGAGAGTGAAGAGATGGGGAGAGTGAAGAGAAGGGGAGAGTGAAGAGATGGGGAGAATGAAGAGAAGGGAGAATGAAGAGACGGGAGAGTGAAGAGATGGGGAGAGTGAAGAGACAGGAGAGGGAAGAGACAGGGGGAGAATGAAGAGAAAGGGAGAGTGAAGAGAAGAGACGGGGGTGGGAAGAGACGGGGAGAGGAAGAGACGGGAGAATGAAGAGACGGGGAGAGTGAAGAGATGTGAAGAGACAGGGAGAATGAAGAGACGGGGAGAGTGAAGAGACGGGGAGAGTGAAGAGACGGGGAGAGTGAAGAGAAAGGGAGAGTGAAGAGACGGGGAGAGTGAAGAGACAGGGAGAGGGAAGAGACAGGGAGAATGAAGAGACGGGGAGAGGAAGAGATGGGGAGAGTGAAGAGACGGGGAGAGGGAAGAGACGGGAGAATGAAGAGACGGGGAGAGTGAAGAGATGGGGAGAGTGAAGAGAAGGAGAGTGAAGAGTGAGAATGAAGAGGGGAGAATGAAGAGAAGTGGAGAGAGTGAAGAGATGGGGAGAGTGAAGAGAGAGGGAAGAGACGGGGAGAATGAAGGAAGAGAAAGGGAGAGTGAAGAGAAGGGAGAGTGAAGAGACAGGGAGAATGGAAGAGACGGGGAGAGTGAAGAGACGGGAGTGGGAAGAGACGGGGGAGAGGGAAGAGACAGGGAGAATGAAGAGACGGGGAAGAAGAGATGGGGGGAGAGTGAAGAGACGGGAGAATGAAGAAAGGGAGAGTGAAGAGAAAGGAGAGTGAAGAGACTGGGAGAGTGAAGAGACGGGGAGAGTGAAGAGACAGGGAGTGGGAAGAGATGGGGAATGAAGAGACAGGGAGAGTGAAAGAGACGGGGAGAGGGAAGAGACAGGGAGTGAAGAGACAGAGACGACGGGAGTGGGAAGAGACAGGGAGTGGGAAGAGACAGGGAGTGGGAAGAGACAGGAGAGGGAAGAGACAGGGAGAATGAAGAGATGGGGAGAGGAAGAGATGGGGAGAGGAAGAGAAGGGAGAGTGAAGAGAACGGGAGAGTGAAGAGACGGGAGAATGAAGAGACGGGGAGAGTGAAGAGAGAGAAGAGAGGGAGAGGAAGAGACGGGGAGAATGAAGAGACGGGAAGAGATGGGGGAAGAGAAAGGGAGAAGAGAAGAGAAGAGGGGAGAGTGAAAGACGGGGGAGAGGGAAGAGACAGGGAGAGTGAAGAGACGGGGAGAGGGAAGAGACAGGGAGAGTGAAGAGACAGGGAGAGTGAAGAGACGGGGAGTGGGAAGAGACGGGGAGTGGGGAAGAGACAGAGGGAGGGGAGAGTGAAGAGAAAGGGTGTGGGAGAGACGGGGAGTGGGAAGAGACAGGGAGAGTGAAGAGACGGGGATAGTGGGAAGAAAAGGGAGTGGGAAGAGAAGTGAGAGTGAAGAAACAGGGAGAGTGAAGAGACAAGGAGAATGAAGAGACAGGAGTGGGACGAGACGGTGAGTGGGAAGAGATGGGGAGAGTGAAGAGACGGGGAGAGGGAGAGAGTGGGAAGAGACAGGGAGAGTGAAGAGACAGGGAGAGGAGGAGACAGGAGAGTGAAGAGACGGGGGAGAGACATGGGGAAGAGACGGGGAGAGTGAAGAGACAGGGAGTGGAGGAGACAGGGAGAGTGAAGAGACGGGAGTGGGAAGAGACATGGAGTGGGAAGAGACAGGGAGAGTGGAAGAGACGGGAGAGTGAAGAGAAAGGGAGAGTGAAGAGACAGGAGAGTGAAGACGGGGAGAATGAAGAGGGGAGAGTGAAGAGACGGGAGAGGGAAGAGACGGGAGAATGAAGAGACGGGAGAGTGAAGAGATGGGGAGAGTGAAGAGAAAGAGTGAAGAGACGGGGAGAGTGAAGAGACAGGGAGAGTGAAGAGACAGGGAGAGGGAAGAGACAGGGAGAGTGAAGAGACAGGGAGTGGCAAGACGGGAGTGGGAAGAGATGGGAAGAGACAGAGAGGGAAGAGACAGGGAGAGGGAAGAGGGGGGGAGAATGAAGAGAGATGGGGAGAATGGAGAGAGTGAAGAGATGGGGAGAGTGAAGAGAAAGGAGAGTGAAGAGACGGGGGAGAGTGAAGAGACAGGGAGAGTGAAGAGAGGAGAGTGGGACGGGAGTGGAAGAGACATGGAAGGAGACGGGGAGAGTGAAGGGAGAGTGAAGAGACGGGAGAGTGAAGAGAAAGGAAGAGAAATGGAAGTGAGACAGTGAGAGTGAAGAGACAGGAGAGTGAAGAGACGGGGATAGTGAAGAAAAGGGAGTGGGAAGAGACGGTGAGAGTGAAGAAACAGGGAGAGTGAAGAGACAAGGAGAATGAAGAGACAGGAGTGGGACGAGACGGTGAGTGGGGAGAGTGAAGAGACGGGGGAGAGTGGGAAGAGACAGGAGTGGGGGACGGGAGGAAGAGACAGAGGGAGTGGGAAGAGACATGGAGTGGGGAAGAGGGAGAGTGAAGAGACGGGGAGTGAAGAGAGAGTGAAGAGACAGGGAGAGTGAAGAGACGGGGAGAATGAAGAGACGGGGGAGAGAGGAAGAGTGGGAGAGGGAAGAGACGGGAGAATGAAGAGACAGGGGAGAGTGAAGAGATGGGGAGAGTGAAGAGAAAGGAGAGTGAAGAGACGGGGAGAGTGAAGGGAGAGTGAAGAGACAGGGAGAGGGAAGAGACAGGGAGAGTGAAGAGACAGGGGGCAAGAGACGGGGAGTGGGAAGAGAAGAGGGAAGAGACAGGGGAGGGAAGAGACGGGAGGATGAAGAGATGGGGAGAGTGAAGAGAAGGGGAGAGTGAAGAGACGGGAGAGGAAGAGATGGGGAGAATGAAGAGACGGGAGAGTGAAGAGATGGGGAGAGTGAAGAGAAAGGGAGAGTGAAGAGACAGGGAGAGTGAAGAGACAGGAAGGGAAGAGACAGGGAAGAGACAGGGGAGACATGGAGGGAAGAGAGAGTGAAGAGAAGTGGGAAGAGATGGGGAGAGTGAAGAGAAATGGAGAGTGAAGAGACAGGGAGAGTGAAGAGACAGGAGAATGAAGGAGAGAGTGAAGAGACGGGAGTGGGAAGAGACGGGGGAGAGTGAAGAGATGGGGAGAGTGAGAGAAAGGAGAGTGAAGAGACGGGGAGAATGAAGAGATGAAGAGACAGGGAGTGGGAAGAGACATGGAGAGTGAAGAGACAGGGAGGAGAGACGGGGAGTGGAAGAGACAGGGAGAGACGGGGAGAGTGAAGAGACAGGGAGAGGAAGAGACAGGAGTGGGAAGAGACGGGGAGTGGAAGAGACAGGAGTGGGGAAGAGACAGGGAGAGGGAAGAGACGGGGAGAATGAAGAGATGGGGAGAGTGAAGAGATGGGGAGAGTGAAGAGAAAGGGAGAGTGAAGAGAAAGGAGAGTGAAGAGACGGGGAGAATGAAGAGACGGGGGAGAGTGAAGAGATGGGAGAGTGAAGAGACGGGGAGAGTGAAGAGACAGGGGAGAGGGGAAGAGTGAGGAGACGGGAGAATGGAAGAGACGGGAGAGAAGAAGAGATGGGGAGAGAGTGGGAAGAGACAGGGAGAGGGAAGAGATGGGGAGAATGAAGAGATGGGGGGAGAGATGGGAAGAAGAAAGGGAGAGTGAAGAGAAAGGGAGAGTGAAGACGGGAGAATGAAGAGACGGGGGAGAGTGAAGAGACAGGGAGAGTGAAGAGACGGGGAGAGGGAAGAGACGGGAGGAAGGAAGAGATGGGGGAGAGTGAAGAGACAGGGGGAGTGAAGAGTGGGGAGAATGAAGAGAAGGGAGAGTGAAGAGATGGGGAGAACGGGGAGAGGAAGAGACAGGGAGAGGGGAGTGGGAAGAGACGGGGGAGAGTGAAGAGACGGGGAGAGGAGTGGAAGGGAAGAGACAGGGAGAGTGAAGAGACGGGGGAAGAGACGGGGAGTGAAGAGACAGAGTGGGAAGAGACGGGGAGTGGGGAAGAGACAGGGGAGAGACGGGGAGAATGAAGAGATGGGGGAGTGAAGAAGAGTGAAGGGAGAGTGAAGACGGGGAGAATGAAGAGACGGGGAGAGTGAAGAGATGGGGGAGAGTGAAGAGACAGTGGGAGAGGGAAGAGAAAGGGAGAATGAAGAGACGGGGAGAGTGAAGAGATGGGAGAGTGAAGAGAAGGGAGAGTGAAGAGACAGGGAGAGTGAAGAGATGGGGAGAGTGAAGAGACGGGAGAGTGAAGATGGGGAGAGGAAGAGAAGGGAGAGTGAAGAGACGGGAGAGGAAGAGACAGCGAGAGGGAAGAGACAGGGAGAGTGAAGAGACAGAGTGGAAGAGACGGGGAGTGGGGAGGAAGAGACGGGAGAGTGAAGAGACGGGGAGAGGGAAGAGACAGGAGTGGGGAAGAGACGGGAGTGGGAAGAGATGGGGAGAGGAAGAGATGGGGAGTGGGAAGAGAAGGGAGAGGGGAGAGAATGAAGAGATGGGGAGAGTGAAGAGATGGGAGAGTGAAGAGAAAGGGAGAGTGAAGAGAAAGGAGAGTGAAGAGACGGGGAGAATGAAGAGACGGGGAGAGTGAAGAGGAAGAGACGGGGAGAGGGAAGAGACGGGGAGAATGAAGAGACGGGGAGAGTGAAGAGATGGGGAGAGTGAAGAGAAGGGGAGAGTGAAGAGAAAGGGAGAGAAAGAGACGGGGAGAGTGAAGAGACGGGGAGAGTGGAGACAGGAGAGGGAAGAGACAGGGAGAGGGAAAGACAGGAGAGGGAGAGTGAAGAGACGGGGAGAGTGAAGAGATGGGGAGAGTGAAGAGAAGAGAAAGGGAGGGAAGAGACGGTGAGTGGGAAGAGACAGGAGAGTGAAGAGAGTGAAGAAAAGGGGAGTGGGAAGAGACGGTGAGAGTGAAGAAACAGGGAGAGTGAAGAGACAAGGAGGAAGAGACAGGGAGTGGGAGAGACGGGGAGTGGGAAGAGACAGGGAGAGTGAAGAGATGGGGGAGAGTGAAGAGACAGGGAGTGGGAAGAGACGGGGAGAGTGAAGAGACAGGGAGTGGGAGGAGACAGGGAGAGTGAAGAGAGGGAGAGTGGGAAGAGACAGGGGAGAGTGAAGAGAGGGAGTGGGAAGAGACAGGGAGTGGGAAGAGACAGGGAGAGTGAAGAGACGGGGAGTGAAGAAAAGGGAGTGAGGGGAGAGTGAAGAGAGACAGAGAGGGAGAAGAAGAGACGGGAGAGGGAAGAGACGGGGAGAATGAAGAGACGGGGAGAGTGAAGAGATGGGGAGAGTGAAGAGAAAGGGAGAGTGAAGAGACGGGGAGAGTGAAGAGACAGGAGAGGGGAAGAGACAGGGAGAGGGAAGAGACAGGGAGGGAAGAGACAGGGAGTGGGGGAGTGGGAAGAGACAGGGAGTGGGAAGAGACAGGGGAGAGGGAAGAGACGGGGAGAATGAAGAGAGAGACGGGGAGTGAAGAGACGGGGAGTGGGAAGAGATGGGGAGAGACGGGGGAGAGTGAAGAGACGGGGAGAGTGAAGAGAAAGGAGAGTGAAGAGACGGGGAGAATGAAGAGACAGGGAGAGTGAAGAGACAGGGAGAGTGAAGAGACGGGAGTGGGAAGAGACATGGAGGAGGGAGAAGTGAAGAGACGGGAGAGTGAAGAGACGGGGAGAGTGAAGAGAAAGGGAGAGGAAGAGAAATGGAGAGGAAGAGAGAGTGAAGAGACAGGAGAATGAAGAGACGGGGATAGTGAAGAAAAGGGAGAGGGAAGAGACGGGGAGAGTGAAGAAACAGGGAGAGTGAAGAGACAAGGAGAATGAAGAGACAGGGAGAGACGGGGGAAGAGACAGGAGAGTGAAGAGACGGGGGGAGAGTGAAGAGACAGGGAGTGGGAAGAGACGGGAGAAGAGACAGGGAGTGGGAGGAGAGGGGAGAGTGAAGAGAGAGTGGGAAGAGACATGGAGTGGGAAGAGACAGGGAGAGTGAAGAGACGGGGAGAGTGAAGAGACGGGGAGAGTGAAGAGACAGGGAGAGTGAAGAGACGGGGGAGAATGAAGAGACGGGGAGAGTGAAGAGACGGGGAGAGGGAGAGACGGGGGAGAAGAGAGACGGGGAGAGTGAAGAGATGGGAGAGTGAAGAGAGGGGAGAGTGAAGAGACGGGGGGAGAGTGAAGAGACAGGGGAGGGAAGAGACAGGGAGAGGAAGAGACAGGAGAGTGAAGAGACAGGGAGTGGAAGAGACGGGGAGTGGGAAGAGACAGGGAGTGGGAAGAGACAGGGAGAGGGAAGAGACGGGGAGGATGAAGAGACGGGAGAGTGAAGAGACGGGGAGAGTGAAGAGAAGAGGGAAGAGAGGAGAAGAGACGGGGAGAGTGAAGAGATGGGGAGAGAGGGAAGAGAAAGGGAGAATGAAGAGACAGGGAGAGTGAAGAGAGATGAAGAGGGGAGAGTGAAGAGACGGGAGTGGGAAGAGACATGGAGTGGGAAGAGACGGGAGAGTGAAGAGACGGGAGAGTGAAGAGACAGGGGGAAGAGATGGAGGAAGAGATGGGGAGACAGGGAGAATGAAGAGAAAGACGGGGAGAGGAAGAGACGGGGAGAATGAAGAGACGGGGAGAGTGAAGAGATGGGGGAGAGTGAAGAGAAAGGAGTGAAGAGACGGGAGAATGAAGAGATGGGGAGAGTGAAGAGACAGGGGGAAGAGACATGGGAAGAGACGGGGAGACGGGAAGAGACAGGGAGAGTGAAGAGACGGGAGAGTGAAGAGACGGGGAGAGGGAAGAGACAGGGAGAGAGGTGAAGAGACAGGAGAGTGGGAAGAGACAGGGAGTGGGAAGAGACAGGGAGTGGGAAGAGACAGGGAGAGGGAAGAGACGGGAGAATGAAGAGATGGGGAGAGTGAAGAGATGGGGAGAGTGAAGAGAAAGGGAGAGTGAAGAGAAAGGAGAGTGAAGAGACGGGAGAATGAAGAGACGGGAGAGTGAAGAGATGGGGAGAGTGAAGAGACAGGAGAGGGAAGAGACAAGGGAGAGTGAAGAGACGGAGAGAAGAGACGGGGGAGAGGGAAGAGACGGGAGAGAGAGACAAGAGTGGGGAAGGGGAGAGGGAAGAGACAGGGAGAGGGAAGAGACAGGAGTGGGAAGAGACAGGGAGAGGGAAGAGACGGGGAGAATGAAGAGATGGGGAGAGGAAGAGAGTGAGAAAGGAGAGAAGAGAAAGGAGAGTGAAGAGACGGGAGAATGAAGAGACGGGGAGAGTGAAGAGACGGGAGAGTGAAGAGACGGGGAGAGGGAAGAGACGGGGAGAATGAAGAGACAGGAGAGTGAAGAGATGGGGAGAGTGAAGAGAAGGAGAGTGAAGAGATGGGGAGAATGAAGAGAAAGGAGAGTGAAGAGACGGGGAGAGTGAAGAGACAGGGAGAGTGAAGAGACGGGGAGAGTGAAGAGTGGGAAGAGACGGGAGTGGGAAGAGACAGGAGAGTGAAGAACGGGGAGAGTGAAGAGACGGGGAGAGTGAAGAGACAGGGAGAGTGAAGAGACAGGAGGGAAGAGACGGGGAGTGGGAAGAGACAGGAGTGGGAAGAGACAGGGAGTGGGAAGAGACAGGGAGAGGGAAGAGAGAGAATGAAGAGATGGGGAGAGTGAAGAGAAAAGAGAAGAGGGAGAGTGAAGAGACGGGGAGAATGAAGAGACGGGAGAGAAGAGAAGAGGAAGAGATGGGGGAGTGAAGATGGGAGAGGGAAGAGACAGGGAGAATGAAGAGAAAGTGAAGAGAAAGGGAAGTGAAGAGAAAGGGAGAGTGAAGAGAAGGGAGAGTGAAGAGACGGGGAGAATGAAGAGACGGGAGAGTGAAGAGATGGGGAGAGTGAAGAGACGGGAGAGGGAAGAGACGGGAGAATGAAGAGACGGGGAGAGTGAAGAGATGGGGAGAGTGAAGAGAAGGGAGAGTGAAGAGATGGGGAGAATGAAGAGGAGAGTGAAGAGAAAGGGAAGAGACTGGGAGAGTGAAGAGACGGGGGAGTGAAGAGACAGGAGTGGGAAGAGACGGGGAGGGAAGAGACAGGGGAGTGAAGAGACGGGAGAGTGAAGAGACGGGGGAGAGGGAAGAGACAGGGAGATGAAGAGACAGAGAGTGGAAGAGACGGGAGTGGGAAGAGAGTGGGAAGGAGGAGTGGGAAGAGACAGGGAGAGGGAAGAGACGGGGAGAATGAAGAGATGGGGAGAGTGAAGAGATGGGGAGAGTGAAGAGACGGGGAGAGTGAAGAGAAGGGAGAGTGAAGAGACGGGGAGAATGAAGAGACGGGGAGAGTGAAGAGATGGGGAGAGTGAAGAGACGGGGGAGTGAAGAGACGGGAGAGTGAAGAGATGGGGAGAGTGAAGAGAAGGGAGAGTGAAGAGAAAGGAGAGTGAAGAGGGAGAGTGAAGAGACGGGGAGAGTGAAGAGACGGGGAGAGTGAAGAGACAGGAGAGGGAAGAGACAGGGAGAGGGAAGAGACAGGAGAGTGAAGAGACAGGAGTGGGGAGAGACGGGGAGTGGGAAGAGACGGGGAGTGGGAAGAGACAGGGAGAGTGAAGAGACGGGGAGAGGAAGAGAAAGGAGTGGGACGAGACGGTGAGTGGGAAGAGACAGGGAGAGTGAAGAGACGGGGATAGTGAAGAAAAGGGAGTGGGAAGAGACGGTGAGAGTGAAGAAACAGGGAGAGTGAAGAGACAAGGAGAATGAAGAGACAGGGAGTGGGACGAGACGGTGAGTGGGAAGAGACAGGAGAGTGAAGAGACGGGGAGAGTGAAGAGACAGGGAGTGGGAAGAGACGGGGGGAGAGTGAAGAGACAGGGAGTGGGAGGAGACAGGAGAGTGAAGAGACAGGGAGTGGGAAGAGACATGGAGTGGGAAGAGACAGGGAGAGTGAAGAGACGGGGAGAGTGAAGAGACGGGAGAGTGAAGATACGGGGAGAGGGAAGAGACAGGGAGAGTGAAGAGACAGGGGAGTGGGAAGAGACGGGAGAGGGAAGAGACGGGGAGAATGAAGAGACGGGGAGAGGAAGAGATGGGGAGAGTGAAAGAAAGGAGAGTGAAGAAACGGGGAGAATGAAGAGACGGGAGAGTGAAGAGACAGGGAGAGGGAAGAGACAGGGAGAGTGAAGAGACAGGGAGTGGAAGAGACGGGGAGTGGGGAAGAGACAGGGAGGGAAGAGACAGGGAGAGGGAAGAGACGGGAGAATGAAGAGACGGGGAGAGTGAAGAGACGGGAGAGTGAGAGAAAGGGACAGTGAAGAGACGGGAGAATGAAGAGATGGGGAGAGTGAAGAGAAAGGGAGAGTGAAGAGACGGGGAGAGTGAAGAGACAGGGAGAGGGAAGAGACAGAGTGAAGAGACAGGAGTTGGAAGAGACGGGGAGAAGAGACGGGGAGTGGGAAGAGACAGGGAGAGTGAAGAGACAGGGGAGTGAAGAGAAAGGAGTGGACGAGACAGTGAGTGGGAAGAGACAGGGAGAGTGAAGAGACAGGAGAGGGAAGAGACAGGGAGAGTGAAGAGACAGGGAGTGGGGAAGAGACGGGGAGTGGGAAGAGACAGGGAGGGAAGAGACAGGAGAGGGAAGACGGGAGAGAATGAAGAGACGGGGGAGAGTGAAGAGATGGGGAGAGTGAAGAGAAAGGGAGAGTGAAGAGACGGGGAGAATGAAGAGACGGGGGAGAGTGAAGAGATGGGGGAGAGTGAAGAGACAGGGAGAGGGAAAGACAGGGGAGAATGAAGAGATGGGAGAGTGAAGAGACAGGGAGTGGGAAGAGACGGGGGAGTGGGAAGAGACGGGGAGAGGGAAGAGACGGGGAGAATGAAGAGACGGGGAGAGTGAAGAGATGTGAAGAGACGGGGAGAATGAAGAGACGGGGAGAGTGAAGAGATGGGGAGAGTGAAGAGACAGGGAGAGAAGAGACGGGGGAGAGTGAAGAGACAGGGAGAGGAAGAGACAGGGAGAGTGAAGAGACAGGAGTGGGAAGAGACGGGGAGTGGGAAGAGACAGGAGAGTGAAGAGACGGGGAGAGTGAAGAGACAGGGAGAGTGGGAAGAGACAGGGAGAGTAGGGAAGAGACAGGGGGGAAGAGAAGGGAGAGTGAAGAGGGATAGTGAAGAAAGAGGGAAGAGGGGAGAGTGAAGAAACAGGGAGAGTGAAGAGACAAGGAGAATGAAGAGACAGGGAGTGGGGAAGACAGTGAGTGGGAAGAGACAGGGAGTGGGAAGAGAAAGGGAGAGGGAAGAGACGGGGAGAATGAAGAGACGGGGAGAGTGAAGAGACGGGGAGAGTGAAGAGAAAGGGAGAGTGAAGAAACGGGGAGAATGAAGAGACGGGGAGAGTGAAGAGATGGGGGAGACGGGGAGAATGAAGAGACAGGAGTGGGAAGAGACAGGGAGAGGGAAGATACAGGGAGTGGGGAGAGATGAAGAGATGGGGGAGAATGAAGAGAAGAGTGAGAGGGGAGAGTGAAGAGACAGGGACAGTGAAGAGACGGGGAGAATGAAGAGACGGGGAGAGTGAAGAGATGGGGAGAGAAGGAAAAGAGTGAAGGACGGGGAGAGTGAAGAGACAGGGAGAGGGAAGAGACAGGGAGAGTGAAGAGACAGGGAGTTGGAAGAGACGGGAGTGGGAAGAGACAGGGAGAGTGAAGAGAGAGGAAGAAGAGAGTGAAGAGACGGGGAGTGGGAAGAGACAGGGAGAGTGAAGAGACAGGGAGAGGGAAGAGACAGGGAGAGTGAAGAGACAGGGAGTGGGAAGAGACGGGGAGTGGGAAGAGACAGGGAGTGGGAAGAGACAGGGAGAGGGAAGAGACGGGGAGAATGAAGAGACGGGAGAGTGAAGAGATGAAGTGAAGAGAAGGGAGAGTGACGGAGAATGAAGAGACGGGGGAGTGGGGAAGAAGAAAGGAGAGTGAAGAGACGGGGAGAGTGAAGAGACGGGGGAGAGTGAAGAGACAGGAGAATGAAGAGACGGGGAGAGTGAAGAGACAGGGAGTGGGAAGAGACGGAGTGGGGAGACGGGAGTGGAAGAGACAGGGAGTGAGTGAAGGAAGAGACGGAGAGTGAAGAGACAGGAGAGTGAAGAGACAGGGGAGAGTGAAGTGAAGAGACGGAAGGAGAGAGTGAAGAGACAGGGAGAGTGAAGAGACAGGAGAGTGAAGAGACAGGGAGAATGAAGAGACAGAGAGTGGGAAGAGACAGGGAGTGAAGAGACAGGGAAGAGACAGGGAGAGTGAAGAGACGGGATAGTGAAGAAAGGGAGTGGGAAGAGACAGTGAGAGGAAAGAGGAGATGAAAGACAGGAGAGTGAAGAGACAGGAGTGGGAAAGACGGGGAGTGGGAAAGAGACAGGGAGTGGGAAGAGAAAGGGAGAGGGAAGAGACAGGGGAGAATGAAGAGACGGGGAGAGTGAAGAGACGGGAGAGTGAAGAGAAAGAGAAAGAGACAGGAAGAAATAGGAAGAGACAGGGAAGTGAAGAGACAGGACAGGGGGAAAGAAGAGACGGGAGAGTGAAAGAGATGGGGGGGAGAGTGAAGAAACAGGGAGAGGAAGAGACAAGGAGAATGAAGAGACAGGAGAAGAGACGGAGTGGAAGAGACAGGGAGTGGGAAGAGACAGGAGTCGGAAGACAGGAGAGGGAAGAGACAGGAAGTGGAAGATGGAAAGTGAAGAGGAGGGAAGAGAGTGAGAGAAGAAACAGGAGGGAGAGGGAAGAGACAGGGAGTGGGAGTGGAAGAGACAGGGAGAGGAAGAGACGGGGGGAAGACGGGGGAGAGTGAAGAGACGGGAGAGTGAAGAGAAAGGGAGAGAGAAGAGAAAGGGAGAGTGAAGAGACAGGGAGAGAAGAGACAAGGAGAGTGAAGAGACGGGAGAGAGGGAAGAGAGATGGGGAGAGGAAGAGAAAGGTGAGACAGGGAGGGAAGAGACAGGGAGAGTGAAGAGACAGGAGAGAAGGAAGAGTGGGAAGAGAAAGGAGAGTGAAGAGACGGGAGAATGAAGAGATGGGGAGAGTGAAGAGACGGGGAGAGGAAGAGAAAGGAGAGTGAAGAGACGGGAGAATGAAGAGACAAGGGAGAGGAAGAGACAGGAGATGAAGAGATGAAGGAAGAGGAAGAGACAGGGAGAGGGAAGAGATGGGGAGAATGAAGAGACGGGGAGTGAAGAGACAGGGAGTTGGAAGAAGATGGGGGAGTGGGAAGAGACAAGGAGAGTGGAAGAGACGGGGAGAGGGAGAAAGGAATGGGAGAGAAGAATGAGTGACAGGGAAATGAAGAGACAGGGAGTGGGAAGAGAAAGGGAGGGAAGAGACATGGGGAGATGAAGAGAAAGGGGAGAGTGAAGAGAGGGGGAGAGGAAGAGACAGGGAGAGGAAGAGACAAAGGGGAGGGAAGAGACAGGAGTGGGAAGAGACAGGAGTGGGAAGAGAAAGGAGAGGGAAGAGGACGGGGAGAATGAAGAGACGGGGAGAGGAAGAGACGGGGGAGAGTGAAGAGAAAGGAGTGGGAAGAGATGGGGAGAGTGGGAAGAGACAGGAGAGTGAGGAAGAGACAGGAGTGGAAGAGACAGGGAGAGTGGAGAGACGGGGATAGTGAAGAGAAGGGAGAGGAAGAGACAGGGAGAGTGGGAAGAGACAGGGAGAGTGAAGAGACAGGAGATGAAGAGACAGGAGATGGGATAGAAACGAGTGGGAAAAAAGGGAGTGGGAAGAGAAAGGGAGATTGAAAGAGACGGGGAGATGAAGAGACGGGGAGAGTGAAGAGACAGGAGAGTGAAGAGAAGGAGTGAAGAGAGAGAGTGGGAAGAGAAAGGGAGAGGGAAGAGACGGGAGAATGAAGAGACGGGGAGAGGAAGACGGGAGAAGTGAAGAGACGGGGAGAGGGAAGAGAAAGGGAGAGGGAAGAGACGGGGAGATGGAAGAGACGGGAGAGTGAAGAGATGGGGAGAGTGAAGAGACAGGGGAGAAGTGAAGAGACGGGGAGTGGAAAGATGGGGAGAGGAAAGAAAGGAGAGTGAAGAGACGGGGAGAGAATGAAGAGACAGGGAGAGGGAAGAGACAGGGAGAGTGGGAAGAGACAGGGAGAGGGGAAGAGACGGGAGAGTGAAGAGACAGGGAGAGGGAAGAGACGGGAGAATGAAGAGACAGGGAGTGGAAGAGACAGGAGAGGGAAGAGAGAGTGAAGAGAAAGGGAGGGGAGAATGAGTGGGAGAGACAGGGAGAGTGAAGAGAAAGGAGAGTGAAGAGAAAGGGAGGGGAAGAGACAGGAGAATGAAGAGACGGGGATAGTGAAGAGTGGGAAAGGGAGAGTGAAGAGACAGGGAGAGTGAAGAGACAAGGGAAATGAAGAGACAGGGAGTGGGAGACAGGAGTTGGAAAGAGACGGGAGTGAGGAAGAGATGGGAGTGGAAGAGACGGGGAGAAAGGAAGAGACGGGGATGAAACGGGAGAGTGAAGAGAAAGGGAAGGAGAGACGGAGAGTGAAGAGACAGGGAGAGTGAAGAGACAGGAGTGGGAAGAGACAGGGAGGAAGAGACGGGGAGAGTGAAGAGACGGGGATAGTGAAGAAAAGGAGTGGGAAGAGACGGTGAAGAGAACAGGGAGAGTGAAGAGACAAGGAGAATGAAGAGACAGGGAGTGGGAAGAGACAGGGAGAGGGAAGAGACAGGAGAGGAAGAGACAGGAGAGGGAAAGACGGGAGAATGAAGAGACGGGGGAGAGTGAAGGAGAGAGGAAGAGAGGGGAGAGTGAAGAGAAAGGGAGAGGGAAGAGAGGAGAGTGAAGAGGGGGAGAGTGAAGAGATGGGGAGAGTGAAGGGAAGAGACAGGAGTGGGAAGAGACAGGAGAGTGAAGAGACAGGGGGGAGAGTGAAGAGACGGGGATAGTGAAGAGAACGGGGGAAGACGGGAGAGTGAAGAGACGGAGAGTGAAGAGACAGGGAGAGAGGAAGAGACGGGGAGAGAGAGAGGGAAGAGACAGGAGAGTGAAGAGACAGAGGGAAGAGACGGGAAGAGACAGGGAGAGAAGAGACAGGAGAGTGAAGAGAAGGAGAAGGGGAAGAGACGGGGAGAATGAAGAGACGGGAGAGGAAGAGATGGGGAGAGTGAAGAGAAAGGGAGAGGAAGAGACGGGGAGAATGAAGAGACGGGGAGAGTGAAGAAGATGGGGAAGTGAGACAGGGAGAAGTGAAGAGAGGGGGAGAGTGAAGAGACGGGGAGAGGAAGAGATGGGGAGAGGGAAGAGACAGGGAGAGTGAAGAGACGGGGGAGAGAGGGAAGAGAAAGGGAGGGTGAGAAGAGACGGGGAGTGGGAAGAGACAGGGAGTGAAGAGACAGGAGAGGGGAAGAGAAGAATGAAGAGACGGGGAGAGTGAAGAGACGGGAGAGTGAAGAGAAAGGAGAGTGAAGAGACGGGGAGAATGAAGAACGGGGAAGTGAGAGAAAGGAGGAGACGGGAGAGTGAAGAGACAGGGAGTTGGAAAGACGGGGAGTGGGAAGAGATGGGAGTGGGAAGAGACGGAGAGTGAAGAGACAGGGAGTTGGAAGAGACGGGAGGAAGAGATGGGGAGAGTGAAGAGACGGGGAGAGTGAAGAGAGGAGACAGGGAGAGGGAAGAGACAGGGAGAGTGAAGAGAAGAGACAGGAGGGAAGAGACAGGGAGAGGAAGAGATAGGGATAGTGAAGAAAAGAGATGGGGAGAGTGAAGAAACAGGGAGAGTGAAGAGACAAGGAGAATGAAGAAGGGAGACGAGACGGAGAGTGGGAAGAGACAGGGAGTGGGAAGAAGAGAAAGGAGAGGGAAGAGACGGGAGAATGAAGAGACGGGGGGAGTGAATGGGAAGAGAGGGGAGAGTGGAAGAGACAGGAGAGTGAAGAGACAGGAGTGGGAAGAGACAGGGGAAGAGACAGGGGAGAGAATGAAGAGAGGGGATAGTGAAGAAAAGGGAGGGAAGAGAGAGTGAAGAGACAGGAGAGTGAAGAGACAAGGAGAATGAAGAGACAGGGAGTGGGACGAGACGGTGAGTGGGAAGAGACAGGGAGTGGGAAGAGAAAGGGAGAGGGAAGAGACAGGGAGAATGAAGAGACGGGGAGGGAAGAGTGAGGAAGAGTACGGGGAGAGTGAAGAGACGGGGAGAGTGGAGACAGAGATGGGAGAGAGAATGAAGAGATGGGGAGAGTGAAGAGACGGGGGAGTGGGAAGGAGAGGAAGAGAAAGGGAGAGGAAGAGATGGGGAGAGTGAAGAGACGGGAAGAGTGAAGAGACAGGTGAAGAGAAAGGAGAGTGAAGAGACGGGGAGAGTGAAGAGACGGGAGAGTGAAGAGACGGGAGAGGGAAGAGGGGAGATGGAAGAGACGGGGAGTGAAGAGAAAGACAGGGAGAGTGAAGAGACAGGGAGAGTGGAAGAGAAAGGAGGAGTGGAAGACAGGAGAGTGAAGAGAGGGAGTGGGAAGAGACAGGGAGTGGGAAGAGAGAGTGAAGAGACAGGGGATAGTGAAGAAAAGGAGTGGGAAGAGACGTGAGTGAAGAAACAGGGAGTGAAAGACAAGGAGAATGAAGAGACAGGGAGTGGGAAGAGACAGGAGTGGGAAGAGAAAGGAGAGGGAAGAGACGGGGAGAATGAAGAGACAGGGAGAGTGAAGAGACGGGGAGAGTGAAGAGAAAGACAGGGAGTGAAAGGAAGTGAAGATGGGGAGTGAAGAGACAGGAGAGGGAAGAGACAGGAGAGTGAAGGAGGAGTGGGAAGAGACGGGAGAGTGGGAAAGACAGGGAGTGGGAAGAGACAGGGAGAGTGAAGAGGCGGGAGAATGAAGAGACGGGAGAGTGAAGAGAAAGGGAGAGTGAGACAGGGAGAATGAAGAGACGGGGGAGAGTGAAGAGAAAAAGAGACACGGGGAGAGTGAAGAGACAGGGAGTGGGAAGAGACGGGGAGTGAAGAGACAGGGGGAAGAGACGGGGAGTGGGAAGAGATGGAGAGTGAAGAGACGGGGAGAGTGAAGAAAGGGAGTGGGAAGAGAGACAGGGGGAGAGAGGAGTGAAGAGACAGGGAGTGGGAAGGGAGAGTGAAGAGACAGGGAGGGAAGAGACGGTGAAGAAGAACAGGAGAAGAAGAAGAGAAAGGAGAGTGAAGAGACGGTGAGGGAGAGATGAGGGAGAGGAGACGGGGAGATGAAGAGACGGGGAGAGTGAAGAGACGGGAGAGTGAAGAGAGGGAGAGTGAAGAAACGGGAGAATGAAGAAACAGGGAGAGTGAAGAGATGGGGGAGAAGGAAGAGACAGGGAATGAAGAGGGAAGAAGAGATGGGGAGAGAAGAAGACAGGGAGAGTGAAGAGACAGAGAAAGAGACGGGGAGAAGTTCCAGAGTGGGAAGAGATAGGGAGGAAGAGAGACAGGGAGTGGGAAAGAGAAGAGAGACTTAGACTGAGAGATGAGACGGGGAGAATGAAATTATCGGGGGACAGGGAGAGGGAAGAGACGGGACATGAGGAAGAGACAGGAAGTGAGAGACAGGAGAGTGAAGAGAGTGAAGAGAAAGGGAGAGTGAGAGAGACGGGAGACTGGGAGAGTGAAGAGACAGGGAGAGGAAGAGACAGAAGGAGAGGGAAGAGAGGGGAGAGGAAGAGACAGGAGTTGGAAGAGACGGGGAGTGAAGAGACAGGGAGAGTGAAGAGACAGGGAGAGTGAAGAGAAAGGAGTGGGAAGAGGCGGTGAGTGGGAAGAGACAGGAGAGTGAAAGAGACAGGAGTGGGAAGAGACAGGAGTGGGAAGAGATAGGAGAGTGAAGAGACGGGGATAGTGAAGAAAAGGAGTGGAAGAGACGGGGAGAGTGAAGAAACAGGGAGAGTGAAGAGACAGGAGAATGAAGAGACAGGGAGTGAAGAGACGGGAGAGGGAAGAGACAGGGAGTGGGAAGAGAAGGGAGAGGAAGAGACGGGGAGAATGAAGAGACAGGGAGAGTGAAGAGACGGGAGAGTGAA
This sequence comes from Oncorhynchus nerka, assembly GCF_034236695.1. Classification (NCBI taxonomy): domain Eukaryota; kingdom Metazoa; phylum Chordata; class Actinopteri; order Salmoniformes; family Salmonidae; genus Oncorhynchus; species Oncorhynchus nerka. Next base: position 64,754,569 of record NC_088409.1, on the reverse strand, counting down.
GAGACAGGGAGAGTGAAGAACGGGGAGAATGAAGAGACGGAAGAGATGGGGAGAGTGAAGAGACAGGGAGAGGGAAGAGACAGGGAGAGTGAAGAGACAGGAGTGGGAAGAGACGGGGAGTGGGAAGAGACAGGGAGTGGGAAGAGACAGGAGAGGGAAGAGACAGGGGAGAATGAAGAGACGGGGAGAGTGAAGAGAAAGGAGAGTGAAGAGACGGGGAGAATGAAGAGATGGGGAGAGTGAAGAGAGAAGATGGGGAGAGTGAAGAGAAAGGGAGAGGGAAGAGACAGGGAGAGTGAAGAGACAGGGGAGAGGGAAGAGACAGGGGAGTGAAGAGGAAGAGTGAAGAGGTGGGGGGAAGACGGGAGGGTGGGAAGAGACAGGGAGTGGGAAGAGGGAGAGTGAAGAGACAGGGAGAGTGAAGAAAGGGATGGGGAAGAGACGGTGAGTGGGGACAGGAGAGTGAAGAGACAGGGAGTGGGAAGAGAAGGGAGAGGAAGAGACAGGAGAGTGAAGAGAAAGGGAGTGAAGAGACAGGGAGAGTGAAGAGACGGGGAGTGAAGAAACAGGGTGGGAAGAGACGGTGAGAGTGAAGAGACAGGGAGAGTGAAGAGACAGGGAGAATGAAGAGACAGGAGGGGAAGAGACAGGGAGTGGGAAGAGAAACAGGAGAGGGAAGAGAGGGAGAATGGAAGAGACGGGAGAGTGAAAGAGGATGAAGGGGAGAGTGAAGAGAAATGGGGAGAGTGAAGAGACAGGGAGAGAGGAAGAGACAGGGAGAGTGAAGAGACGGGAGAGGGGAAGAGGAGAATGAAGAGACGGGGAGAGTGAAGAGATGGGAGAGTGAAGAGTAAGGAGAGTGAAGAGACGGGGAGAGTGAAGAGACAGGGAGTGGGAAGAGACAGGGAGAGTGGAAGAGACGGGGAGAATGAAGAGACATTGGGAGAGTGAAGAGATGGGGAGAGTGAAGAGACAGGAGAGTGAAGAGAGGGAAGAGAGGAAGAGACAGGGGAGGAAGAGACAGAAGAGATAGGGAAGGAAAGGAGAGTAGGAAGAGACAGGGAGAGGGAAGAGAGACGGGGAGAATGAAGAGATGGGGAGGTGAAGAGACAGGGAGTGGAAGAGACGGGAGAGGAAGAGAAAGAGTGAAGAGACAGGAGAATGAAGAGACGGGGAGAGTGAGAGACAGGGGAGTGAGAGACGGGAGAAGGAAGAGACGGGAGAATGAAGAGACAGGGAGTGAAGAGATGGGGAGAGTGAAGAGAAAGGGAGAGTGAAGAGATGGGGAGAATGAAGAGACGGGAGAGGAAGAGAAAGGAGAGTGAAGAGAAAGGAGAGTGAAGACACGGGGAGAGTGAAGAGACGGGAGAGTGAAGAGACAGGGAGAGGGAAGAGACGGGAGAGGGAAGACAGGGAGAGTGAAGAGAAAGGAGTGGGAGAGACGGGGAGTGGGAAAGACAGGGAGTGGGGAGACAGGAGAGTGAAGAGACAGGGAGAGTGAAGAGAACAGTGGAGAGTGGGAAGAGACAGGAGAGTGAAGAGAAGTGGGAAGTGAAGAAAAGGATGGGAAGAGACGGTGAGAGTGAAGAACAGGGAGGAGAAAGGAGAATGGAGAGTGGAGTGGGAAGAGACAGGAGAGGGAAGAGACAGGGGAGAATGAAGAGACGGGGGAGAGTGAAGAGACAGGGAGAGTGAAGAGAAAGGAAAGGAAGAGACGGGGAGAATGAAGAGAAAGGGAGAGTGAAGAGACGGGGAGAGTGAAGAGACAGGGGAGGAAGAGACGGAGAGAGGGAAGAGACAGGGAGAGTGAAGAGACAGGGAGTGGGAAGAGACGGGAGTGGGAAGAGACAGGGAGAGTGAAGAGAAAGGAGAGGGAAGAGACGGGGAGAGTGAAGAGACTGGGAGAGTGAAGAGACGGGGAGAGTGAAGAGAAAGGAGAGTGAAGAGAAAGGGAGAGTGAAGAGACAGGGAGAGTGAGAGACGGGGAGAGGGAAGAGACAGGGAGAAGTGAAGAGACAGGAGTGGGAAGAGACGGGGAGTGGGAAGAGACAGGGAGAGTGAAGAGGCACGGAGAATGAAGAGACGGGGAGAGTGAAGAGAAAGGGAGTGAAGAGACGGGAGAGTGAAGAGACAGGGAGTGGAAGAGACAGGAGAGTGAAGAGACAGGGAGTGGGAAGAGACGGGAGTGGGAAGAGACAGGGAGAGTGAAGAGACGGGGAGAGTGAAGAGACAAGGAGAGTGAAGAGACGAGGGAGAGTGAAGAGACGGGGAGAAAGAAGAGGGGAGAGTGAAGACGGGAGTGGGAGAAGGGAGTGGGAAGAGACAGGAGGGAAGAGACGAGAATGAAGAGTGAAGTGAAGAGATGGGGAGTGGGAAGAGAAAGGGGAGAGTGAAGAGACGGGGAGAGTGGGAAGAGACGGGAGAGTGAAGAGACAGGAGAGGAAGAGACGGAGAAGGAAGAGACGGGAGAGTGAAGAGACGGGGAGAGTGAAGAGACAGGGAGTGGGAAGAGACGGGGAGGAAGAGAGGAGTGGGAAGAGACGGGGAGAGGGAAGAGACGGGAGAATGAAGAGACGGGGAGAGTGAAGAGATGGGGGAGAGGAGGGAGAGAAGAGAAAGAGAGTGAAGAGACGGGGAGAGAAGAGACGGGGAGAGTGAAGAGGGAGAGAGGGAAGAGACAGGGGAGTGAAGGAAGAGAAGAGGAGAGTGGGAAGAGACAGGGAGAGGGAAGAGACAGGGAGAGTGAAGAGAAAGAGGGGAAGACGGGAGTGGGAAGAGACAGGAGTGGGAAGAGACGGGGGAGTGGGAAGAGATGGGGGAGAATGAAGAGATGGGGAGAGTGAAGAGAAGAGACGGGGAGAGTGAAGAGACAGGGAGAATGAAGAGAAAGGAGAGTGAAGAGACGGGGAGTGAAGAGACGGGAGAGTGAAGAGATGGGGAGAGGAAGAGAAGAGGGAGAATGAAAGACGGGAGAGTGAAGAGATGGGGAGAGTGAAGAGACGGGGAGAGTGAAGAGACAGGGAGAGTGAAGAGACAGGAGAGGAAGAGACAGGGAGTGGGAAGAGAAAGGAGTGGGAAGAGACGGGGAGTGGGAAGAGACAGGGAGAGGGAAGAGACGGGGAGAATGAAGAGACGGGGAGAGTGAAGAGACGGGGAGAGTGAAGAGAAAGGAGAGTGAAGAGAAGGGAGAATGAAGAGACAGGAGAGTGAGAAGGAGTGAAGAGACAGGGAGAGTGAAGAGACAGGAGAGGAAGAGACAGGGAGAGTGAAGAGACAGGAGAGTGAAGAGACAGGGAGTTGGAAGAGACGGGGAGTGGGAAGAGACAGGGAGAGAGGAAGAGAGGAGTGAAGAGATGGGGAGAGTGAAGAGACTGGGAGAGAGGGAAGAGACGGGGAGAGTGAAGAGACGGGGAGAGGGAAGGAAGAGAAGAGGGAGAGTGAAGAGACGGGAGAGTGAAGAGAAAGGAGAGTGAAGAGACGGGGAGAATGAAGAGACAGGGAGAGTGAAGAGAAGGGAGAGTGGAAGAGACAGGAGTGGGAAGAGATGGGGAGAGTGAAAGAGACAGGGAGAGGGAAGAGACAGGAGAGTGAAGAGACGGGGAGAGTGAAGAGACAAGTGAAGAGGGAGGGAAGAGACGGGAGTGGGAAGAGACAGGGAAGAGACAGGAAGAGACAGGGAGAAGTGAAGAGATGGGGAGAGTGGGAAGAGAAGGAGAGTGAAGAGACGGGGAGAAGAGAAAGGGAGTGAAGAGACAGGGAGAGTGAAGAGAAGGGGAGAGTGAAGAGGATGGGAAGAGATTAGGGAGAATGAAGAGGGGAGAGTGAAGAGACAGGGAGAGTGAAGAGACAGGAAGAGTGGGAAGAGACAGGGAGAGGAAGAGACGGGGGGAGAGGAAGAGACGGGGAGAATGAAGAGACAGGGAGAGAGTGAAGAGACGGGGAGAGTGAAGAGAAAGGGAGAGTGGAGAGGGGAGAATGAAGGACGGGGGAGTGAAGAGACGGGAGTGGGAAGAGACAGGGAGAGTGAAGAGACAGGGAGGGAAGACAGGAGAGACAGGAAGAGACGGAGAGTGAAGAAAGGGAGTGGGACGAGAGGGAAGAGACAGGAGAAAAGAGACAGGGGAAGAGAGAATGAAGGAGAGAGTGAAGATTGGGGAGAGTGAAGAGTGAAGAGGGGGGAGAATGAAGAGACGGGAGAGTGAAGAGATGGGGAGAGGAAGAGAAAGGAGAGTGAAGAGACAGGGAGAGTGAAGAGACAGGAGAGGGAAGAGACAGGAGAGTGAAGAGACAGGAGTTGGAAGAGAGGGGAGTGGGAAGAGACGGGAGAGTGAAGAGACAGGGAGAGGGAAGACGGGGAGATGAAGAGGGGAAGAGACGGGGAGAGTGAAGAAAAGGGAGTGGGAAGAGACGGTGAGAGTGAAGAAACAGGAGAGTGAAGAGACAAGGAGAATGAAGAGACAGGAGAGTGAAGAGATGGGGAGAGGAAGAGACAGGAGTGGAAGAGACAGAGGAAGAGACAGGAGAGTGGGAAGAGATGGGGAGTGGGAAGAGACAGGAGAGGGGAAGAGACAGGGAGAGTGAAGAGACAGGGAGAGGGAAGAGACAGGAGAGTGAAGAGACAGAGAGTGGGAAGAGAGGGAGGGAAGAGACAGGAGAGGGAAGAGAAGGGAGTGGAAGAGACAGGGAGTGGAAGAGACAGGGAGAGTGAAGAGACAGGGAGGGAAGAGACAGGGAGAATGAAGAGACGGGGAGTGGGAAGAGACAGGAGAGGAAGAGACGGGGAGAGGGAAGAGACGGGAGAATGAAGAGACGGGAGAGTGAAGAGATGGGGAGAGTGAAGAGAAAGGGAGAGGGAAGAGACGGGAGAGGAAGAGACGGGGAGAGTGAAGAGACAGCGAGGGAAGAGACAGGGAGAGTGAAGAGACAGGGAGTGGGAAGAGACGGGGAGTGGGGAAGAGACAGGGAGAGTGAAGAGACGGGAGAGAAGAGAGGGGAGAGGGAAGAGACGGGGAGAGTGGGAAGAGACAGGGGAGTGAAGAGAGGAGTGGGAAGAGACAGGGAGAATGAAGAGACAGGAGAGGAAGAGAGGAAGAGAAAAGAGTGAAGAGACGGGGAGAATGAAGAGACGGGAGTGAGAGAGGGAAGAGACAGGGAGAGGAAGACAGGGAGAGTGAAGAGACAGGGAGAGGGAAGAGACAGGGAGAGGGAAGAGACAGGGAGTTGAAGACAGGGAGGAAGAGATGGGGAGAGTGAAGAGAAAGGGAGAGGGGGAAGAATGAAGAGAGAGTGGGAGAGAGTGAAGAGACGGGGAGAATGAAGAGATGGGGGAGAGTGAAGAGAGGGGAGGGAGTGGGGAAGAGACAGGGAGAGTGAAGAGAAAGGGAGAGGAAGAGACGGGAGAATGAAGAGACGGGGAGAGTGGAAGAGATGGGGAGAGTGAAGAGATGGGGAGAGTGAAGAGAAAGGGAGAATGAAGAGACGGGGAGAGTGAAGAGAAGGGGAGAGGAAGAGACAGGGAGAGTGAAGAGACAGGGAGAGGGAAGAGATGGGGAATGAAGAGACGGGAGAGTGAAGAGAAAGGAGGTGAAGAGAAGAGACGGAGTGGGAAAGACAGGGAGAGGGAAGAGACAGGGGAGAGTGAAGAAGAGAACAGGGAGTGAAGAGATGGGGAGAGTGAAAAGAAAGGAGAGTGAAGAAACGGGGAGAGTGAAGAGACAGGGAGTGGGAAGAGACAGGGAGAGTTGGAAGAGACAGGGGGGTGGGAAGAAGAGAGAGGGAAGAGTGGGAGAATGAAGACAGGGAGGAGAGTGAAGAGAAAGGAGGGAAGAGAGAGAGTGGGAAGAAACAGGAGAGTGAAGAGACAGGAGAATGAAAGGGAAGAGATGGGGAGGGGAAGAGAGGGAGTGGGAAGAGACAGGGAGAGTGAAGAGACAGGAGTGGGAAGGGAGTGGGGGAGAGGAGAGGGGAGAGTGAAGAGACAGGAGAGGGAAGAGACAGGAGAATGAAGAGACAGGACGGGGAGTGGGAAGAGACGGGGAGAGTGAAGAGAAGGGAGGGAAGAGACAGGGAGTGGGAAGAGACAGGGAGAGGAAAGAGGAGTGGGAAGAGACAGGGAGAGTGAAGAGACGGGAGAGGAAGAGACAGGGAGTGGGAAGAGAAAGGGAGTGGGAAGAGACGGGAGGGAAAGAGACGGGGAGAGTGAAAGACAGGAGAAGTGAAGAGGAGAGGGAAGAGACGGGGGGAGAGTGAAGAGACGGGGAGAGTGAAGAGAAAGGGAGGGAAGAGACAGGGAGAGTGAAGAGACAGGGAGGAGTGGGAAGAGACAGGGAGTGAAGAGAAGAGAAGAGAAAGGGAGAGGGAGAGACGGTGAGTGGGGAGAAATGAAGGAGAGTGGGAAGAGACAGGAGAATGAAGAGATGGGGAGAGTGAAGAGACGAAGGAAGAGAAAGGAGAGTGAAGAGACAGGGAGAAAGGGGAGAGTGAAGAGATGGGAGTGAAGAGAAAGGACAGGGGAGAGTGAAGAGACGGGGAGAGGAAGAGACAGGGAGAGTTGAAAGACAGGAGTTGGGAGACAGGTGGGAAGAGATGGGGAGAGTGAAGAGACAGGAGAGGGAAGAGATGGGGGAGAATGAAGAGACGGGGAGAGTGAAGAGAGGGAGATGAAGAGGAAGAGAAGAGAAAGGAGAGTGAAGAGACGGGGAGAGTGAAGAGAAAGGGAGAGGAAGAGTGGGGGGAGGGAAGAGACAGGGAGAGTGAAGAGACGGGGATAGTGAAGAAAGGGAGTGGAAGACGGAGAGTGAAGAAACAGGGAGAGGGAAGAGACAAGGAGAATGAAGAGACAGGGAGTGGGAGAGATGGGAAGAGAAGGAAGAGACAGGGAGAGTGAAAGACAGGGAGGGAGACATGGAGTGGGAAGAGACAGGGAGAGGAAGAGACGGGGAGAGTGAAGAGAGGGGAGTGAAGACTGGGAGAGAAGAAGACGGGGAGAGTGAAGAGATGGGGAGAGTGAAGAGTACGGGGAGAGTGAAGAGAAAGGGAGAGTGAAAGAGACAGGAGAGGGAAGAGACAGGAGAATGAAGAGAGGGAGAGTGGGAAGAGATGGGGAGAGTGAAGAGACAGGGAGAGTGAAGAGAAAGGGGAGTGAAGAGACGGGGAGAGTGAAGAGACAGGAGAGGGAAGAGACAGGGAGAGTGAAGAGACAGGGAGTGGAAGAGACAGGGAGTGGGAAGAGACAGGAGAGTGAAGAGACGGGGAGAAAAGAGAATGAAGAGACAGGGAGTGGGAAGAGACGGGTGAGTGGGAAGAGAAGGGGAGGAAGAGAAAGGAAGGAGACGGGGGAGAATGAAGAGACGGGGAGAGTGAAGAGATGGGGAGAGTGAAGAGACGGGAGAGTGAAGACAGGGGAGAGTGAAGAGACAGAGTGGGAAGAGACGGGAGTGGGAAGAGACAGGGAGAGTGAAGAGACAGGGGGAGAGGAAGAGAAAGAGACGGGAGAGTGGGAAGAGACAGGGAGTGGAAGAGACAGGGAGTGGGAAGAGACAGGAGGGAAGAGACGGGAGAATGAAGAGATGGGGAGAGTGAAGAGACGGGGAGAGTGAAGAGAAAGGGAGAGTGAAGAGACGGGGAGAATGAAGAGACGGGAGAGTGAAGAGATGGGGAGAGTGAAGAGAAAGGGAGAGTGAAGAGACGGGGAGAGGGAAGAGACAGGGAGTGGGAAGAGACAGGGAGAGTGAAGAGACAGGGAGTTGGAAGAGACGGGGAGTGGGAAGAGATGGGGAGAGTGAAGAGACAGGGAGGGAAGAGAAAGGAGAATGAAGAGAAAGGGAGAGGAAGAGAAAGGTGAGAGTGAAGAAACAGGAGAGTGGAAGAGAGAGAATGAAAGACAGGGAGAGTGAAGAGACGGGGAGAGGAAGAGACAGGGAGTGGGAAGAGACAGGGAGAGTGAAGAGACAGAGGACAGGGGAGTGGGAAGAGACAGGAGAGTGAAGAGACGGGGAGGAAGAGACGGGGAGAGGGAAGAGACAGGGAGAGAAGAGACAGAGAGAGGGAAGAGACGGGGAGTGGGAAGAGACAGGGGAGAGGGAAGAGACAGGGAGGAGAGGGGAGTGGAAGAGACAGGAGAGTGAAGAGACAGGAGTGGGAAGAGACAGGAGAGTGAAGAGACAGGGGAGTGGGAAGAGACAGGAGTGGGAAGAGACGGGGGAGAGGAAGAGACAGGGAGAAGGGAAGAGACGGGGAGAGTGAAGAGATGGGGAGAGTGAAGAGACAGGGAGAGGGAAGAGACGGGGAGAGTGAAGAGACAGGGAGAGTGAAGAGACAGGAGAGGGAAGAGACAGGGAGAGTGAAGAGACAGGGAGTGGGAAGAGACGGGGAGTGGGAAGAGACAGGGAGAGTGAAGAGACGGGGAGAGTGGGAAGAGAAAGGGGGAAGAGAGAGTGGGAAAGACAGGAGAGTGAAGAGACAGGGAGTGGGAAGAGACAGGGAGTGGGAAGAGACGGGGAGAGTGAAGAGACGGGGAGAGTGAAGAGAAAGGGAGAGTGAAGAGACGGGGAGAATGAAGAGACGGGGATGAAGAGATGGGGAGAGTGAAGAGAAAGGGAGAGTGAAGAGACGGGAGAGTGAAGAGACAGGGAGAGGGAAGAGACAGGGAGAGTGAAGAGACAGGGAGCTGAAGAGACGGGGGAGGGAAGAGATGGGGAGAGTGAAGAGACAGGAGAGGGAAGAGACGGGGAGAATGAAGAGACGGGGAGAGTGAAGAGACGGGGGAGAAGAGACAGGGAGAGTGAAGAGACAGGGAGTGGGAAGAGACAGGGAGAGTGAAGAGACGGGGAGAGAAGAGAAAGGGAGGGAAGAGACAGTGAGGGAAGAGACAGGGAGTGGGGGAAGAGAGGAGTGGGAAGAGAAGAGAGACGGGATAGTGAAGAAAAGGGAGTGGGAAGAGACAGGGAGAGTGAAGAAACAGGGAGAGGGAAGAGACAAGGAGAATGAAGAGACAGAGACGGTGAGGGAAGAGACAGGGAGTGGAGGAGACAGGAGAGAAGAGACAGGAGTGGGAAGAGACATGGAGTGGGAAGAGACAGGGGAGAGTGAAGAGACGGGGAGAGTGAAGAGACGGGGAGAGTGGAAGAGACTGGGAGAGGGAAGAGACGGGAGAGTGAAGAGATGGGGAGAGTGAAGAGTAAGGGAGAGTGAAGAGACGGGGAGAGTGAAGAGACAGGGAGAGGGAAGAGACAGGGAGAATGAAGAGACGGGGAGAGGAAGAGATGGGGAGAGTGAAGAGATGGGGAGAGGAGAGAAAGGAAGAGAGACGGGGAGAGTGAAGAGAAGAGAAGAGGGAGACAGGGAGTGAAGAGACGGGGAGAGGAAGAGACAGGGAGAGTGAAGAGAGAGTGAAAGGAGAATGAAGAGACAGGGAGAGTGAGTGGGAAGAGACAGGGAGTGGGAAGAGAAAGGAGAGGGAAGAGATGGGGAGAATGAAGAGACGGGGAGAGTGAAGAGATGGGGAGAATGAAGAGACGGGGGAGAGTGAAGAGACGGGAGAGTGAAGAGACAGGGAGTGGGAAGAGACGGGGAGTGGGAAGAGACAGGGAGAGTGAAGAGACGGGAGAGTGAAGAGAAAGGGAGTGGGGGAGACGGTGAGTGGGAAGAGACAGGAGAGTGAAGAGACAGGGAGTGGGAAGAGACAGGGAGTGGGAAGAGACAGGGAGAAGAAGAGAGGGAGAGTGAAGAGACGGGGAGAGTGAAGAGAAAGGAGAGTGAAGAGACGGGAGAATGAAGAGACGGGAGAGGAAGAGGGAAGAAGAGAAAGGAGAGTGAAGAGACGGGGAGAGTGAAGAGACAGGAGAGGGAAGAGACAGGGAGAGGAAGAGACAGGGAGTTGGAAGAGAAGGGGAGTGGGAAGAGATGGGGAGAGTGAAGAGACAGGGAGAGGGAAGAGAAGGGAGAATGAAGAGACGGGGAGAGAAGAGACAGTGAGAGTGAAGAGACGGGGAGAGTGAAGAGACAGGGAGTGGGAAGAGACAGGGAGAGTGAAGAGACGGGAGAGTGAAGAGAAATGGGGAGACGGTGAGTGGAAGAGACAGGGAGTGGGAAGAGACAGGGAGGGAAGAGACAGAGATGAAGAGACGGGATAGTGAAGAAAAGGGAGTGGGAAGAGGGGAGAGTGAAGAAAGAAGAGACAAGGAGAATGAAGAGACAGGGAGTGGGGACGAGACGGTGAGTGGAAGAGACAGGGAGTGGGAAGAGACAGGGAGAGTGAAGAGACAGGAGTGGGAAGAGACAGGAGAGTGAAGAGACGGGAGAGTGAAGAGACGGGGAGAGTGAAGAGACTGGGAGAGTGAAGAGACGGGGGGAGAGTGAAGAGACGGGGGAGAGTGAAGAGAAAGGGAGAGTGAAGAGACGGGGAGAATGAAGAGACGGGGAGAGTGAAGAGATGGGGAGAGTGAAGAGAAAGGGAGAGTGAAGAGACGGGAGAGTGAAGAGACAGGGAGAGGGAAGAGACAGGGAGAGTGAAGAGACAGGAGTTGAAGAGACGGGGAGTGGGAGAGATGGGGAGAGTGAAGAGAGGGAGAGGGAAGAGAGGGAAGAGACGGGAGAGTGAAGAGACAGGGAGAGTGAAGAGACAGGAGAGTGAAGAGACAGGGAGTGGGAAGAGACAGGGAGAGTGAAGAGACGGGGAGAGTGAAGAGAAAGGGAGAGTGGGAAGAGACAGGAGGGAAAGACAGGGAGTGGGAAGAGACAGGAGAGTGAAGAGACGGGGATAGTGAAGAAAAGGAGTGGGAAGAGACGGGAGAGTGAAGAAACAGGGAGAGTGAAGAGACAAGGAGAATGAAGAGACAGGGAGTGGGAGGAGACGGTGAGTGGAAGAGACAGGGAGTGGGAAGAGACAGGAGAGTGAAGAGACGGAGTGGGGAGACATGGAGGGAAGAGACAGGGAGAGTGAAGAGATGGGGAGAGTGAAGAGACTGGGAGAGGGAAGAGACGGGGAGAGTGAAGAGATGGGGAGAGTGAAGAGACAGGGAGAGTGAAGAGACGGGGAGAGGGAAGAGACAGGGAGAGGGAAGAGACGGGAGAATGAAGAGACGGGGAGAGTGAAGAGATGGGGAGAGTGAAGAGATGGGGAGAGTGAAGAGACAGGGGAGGAAGAGTTGGAGTTGGAAGAGACGGGGAGTGGGAAGAGATGGGGAGAGTGAAGAGACAGGGAGAGGGAAGAGACGGGAGAATGAAGAGACGGGAGAGTGAAGAGACGGGAGAGTGAAGAGACAGGGAGAGTGAAGAGACAGGGAGTGGGAAGAGACAGGAGAGTGAAGAGACGGGAGAGTGAAGAGAAAGGGAGTGGGAGAGACGGTGAGTGGGAAGAGACAGGAGTGGGAAGAGACAGGAGTGGGAAGAGACAGGAGAGTGAAGAGACGGGGATAGTGAAGAAAAGGAGTGGGAAGAGACGGGAGAGTGAAGAAACAGGGAGTGAAGAGACAAGGAGAATGAAGAGACAGGGAGTGGGAGAGACGGTGAGTGGGAAGAGACAGGGAGTGGAGGAGACAGGGAGAGTGAGACAGGAGTGGGAAGAGACATGGAGTGGGAAGAGACAGGGAGAGTGAAGAGACGGGAGAGTGAAGAGACTGGGAGAGGGAAGAGACGGGAGAGTGAAGAGATGGGGAGAGTGAAGAGTAAGGGAGAGTGAAGAGACGGGGGAGAGTGAAGAGACAGGGAGAGGGAAGAGACAGGAGAATGAAGAGACGGGAGAGTGAAGAGATGGGGAGAGTGAAGAGACGGGGAGAGTGAAGAGACGGGAGAGGAAGAGACAGGGGAGTTGAAGAGACGGGGAGAGGGAAGAGACGGGGAGAGTGAAGAGAAAGGGAGAGTGAAGAGACGGGGAGAGTGAAGAGACTGGGAGAGGGAAGAGACGGGGAGAGTGAAGAGACGGGGAGAGGGAAGAGATGGGGAGAATGAAGAGACGGGGAGAGTGAAGAGACGGGGAGAGTGAAGAGAAAGGGAGAGTGAAGAGACGGGGAGAATGAAGAGACGGGGAGAGGGAAGAGACAGGGAGAATGAAGAGACGGGAGAGTGAAGAGAGGGGAGAGTGAAGAGACGGGGAGAGTGAAGAGACGGGAGTGGGAAGAGAGGGGAGTGGGAAGAGACGGGGAGGAAGAGACAGGAGAGGGAGAGACAGGGAGAATGAAGAGACGGGAGAGTGAAGAGACGGGGAGAGTGAAGAGACGGGGAGAGTGAAGAGAAAGGGAGTGAAGAGACGGGGAAGAAGAGACGGGAGAGTGAAGAGACAGGGAGAGGGAAGAGACGGGGAGAATGAAGAGACGGGGAGAGTGAAGAGACGGGGAGAGTGAAGAGACAGGGAGTGGGAAGAGACGGGGAGTGGGAAGAGACAGGGAGTGGGAAGAGACGGGGAGAGGGAAGAGACGGGGAGAATGAAGAGACGGGGAGAGTGAAGAGATGGGGAGAGTGAAGAGAAAGGGAGAGTGAAGAGAAAGGAGAGTGAAGAGACGGGAGAGGAAGAGACGGGAGAGTGAAGAGACGGGGAGAGGGAAGAGACAGGAGAGTGAAGAGACAGGGGAAGAGACGGGAGTGGGAAGAGACGGGGAGAGTGAAGAGACGGGGAGAGTGAAGAGAAAGGAGGGGGGAGTGGGAAGAGACAGGGAGTGGGAAGAGACAGGGAGTGGAAGAGACAGGGAGAATGAAGAGACGGGGAGAGTGAAGAGAAAGGGAGAGTGAAGAGAAAGGGAGAGTGAAGAGACGGGAGAATGAAGAGACGGGAGAGTGAAGAGATGGGGAGATGAAGAGAAAGGGAGAGTGAAGAGACGGGGAGAGTGAAGAGACAGGGAGAGGGAAGAGACAGGGAGAGTGAAGAGACAGGGAGTTGGAAGAGACGGGGAGTGGGAAGAGATGGGGAGAGTGAAGAGACAGGGAGAGGGAAGAGACGGGGAGAATGAAGAGAAAGGGAGAGTGAAGAGACGGGGATAGTGAAGAAAAGGGAGTGGGAAGAGACAGTGAGAGTGAAGAAACAGGAGAGTGAAGAGACAAGGAGAATGAAGAGACAGGAGAGTGAAGAGATGGGGAGAGTGAATAGACAGGGAGTGGGAAGAGACAGGGAGAGTGAAGAGACAGGGAGTGGGAAGAGATGGGGAGTGGGAAGAGACAGGGAGAGTGAAGAGACGGGAGAGTGAAGAGACGGGAGAGGGAAGAGACGGGAGAGTGAAGAGACAGAGAGTGGGAAGAGACGGGGATGGAAGAGACAGGAGTGGGAAGAGACAGGGAGAGGAAGAGAGGGAGTGGGAAGAGACAGGGAGAGTGAAGAGACAGGGAGTGGGAAGAGACAGGGAGAGTGAAGAGACGGGGAGTGGGAAGAGACAGGGAGTGGGAAGAGACGGGGAGAGGGAAGAGACGGGGAGAATGAAGAGACGGGGAGAGTGAAGAGACGGGGAGAGTGAAGAGACAGGGAGAGGGAAGAGACGGGGAGAGTGAAGAGACGGGGAGAGTGAAGAGACAGCGAGAGGGAAGAGACAGGGAGAGTGAAGAGACAGGGAGTGGGAAGAGACGGGGAGTGGGAAGAGACAGGGAGAGTGAAGAGACGGGGAGAGTGAAGAGAAAGGGAGTGGGACGAGACGGTGAGTGGGAAGAGACAGGGAGAGTGAAGAGACAGGGAGTGGGAAGAGACAGGGAGAATGAAGAGACGGGGAGAGTGAAGAGACGGGGAGAGTGAAGAGAAAGGGAGAGTGAAGAGACGGGGAGAATGAAGAGACGGGGAGAGTGAAGATGGGGAGAGGAAGAGAAAGGGAGAGTGAAGAGACAGAAGAGACAGGGAGAGGGAAGAGACAGGAGAGAGTGAAGAGACAGGGAGTGGGAAGAGACTGGGGGAGTGGGAAGAGATGGGGAGAGGAAGAGACAGGGAGAGGGAAGAGACAGGGAGAATGAAGAGACGGGGAGAGTGAAGAGACGGGGAGAGTGAAGAGAAAGGAGAGTGAAGAGACGGGGAGTGGGAAGAGACAGGGAGAGTGAAGAGACGGGGAGAGTGAAGAGAAAGGGAGTGGGAAGAGACGGGGAGGGAAGAGACAGGGAGAGGGAAGAGACAGGGAGTGGGAAGAGACAGGGAGAGTGAAGAGACGGGATAGTGAAGAAAAGGGAGTGGGAAGAGACAGGGAGAGTGAAGAAACAGGGAGAGTGAAGAGACAAGGAGAATGAAGAGAGTGGGACGAGACGGTGAGTGGGAAGAGACAGGGAGTGGAGGAGACAGGGAGAGTGAAGAGACGGGAGTGGGAAGAGACATGGAGTGGGAAGAGACAGGGAGAGTGAAGAGACGGGGAGAGTGAAGAGACGGGGAGAGGGAAGAGACTGGGAGAGGGAAGAGACGGGAGAATGAAGAGACGGGAGAGTGAAGAGATGGGGAAGAAGAGACGGGAGAGTGAAGAGATGGGGAGAGTGAAGAGAAAGGAGAGTGAAGAGATGGGGAGAGTGAAGAGACAGGGAGAGGGAAGAGACGGGGAGAGTGAAGAGACAGGGAGGGGAAGAGGAAGAGACAGGAGAGTGAAGAGACGGGGAGAGTGAAGAGAAAGGAGGGAGAGGGAAGAGACGGGGAGAGTGAAGAGACGGGAAGAGACAGGAGTGGGAAGAGACAGGGAGAGTGAAGAGACGGGGATAGTGAAGAAAAGGGAGTGGGAAGAGAGGAGAGTGAAGAAACAGGGAGAGTGAAGAGACAAGGAGAATGAAGAGAAGAGACAGGGAGTGGGAAGAGACAGGAGTGGGAAGAGAAAGGAGAGGGAGGAGACGGGGAGAATGAAGAGATGGGGAGAGTGAAGAGATGGGGAGAATGAAGAGACGGGGAGAGTGAAGAGACGGGGAGAGTGAAGAGACAGGGAGTGGGAAGAGACGGGGAGTGGGAAGAGACAGGGAGAGTGAAGAGACGGGGAGAGTGAAGAGAAAGGGAGTGGACGAGACGGAGTGGAAGAGACAGGAGAGTGAAGAGACAGGGGAAAGAGAGTGGGAAGAGACAGGGAGAATGAAGAGACGGGAGAGTGAAGAGACGGGGAGAGTGAAGAGAAAGGAGAGTGAAGAGACGGGAGAATGAAGAGACGGGAGAGTGAAGAGATGGGGAAGAGAAGAGGGAGAGTGAAGAGACGGGAGAGTGAAGAGACAGGGAGAGGGAAGAGACAGGAGAGTGAAGAGACAGGAGTGGGAAGAGGGGAGTGGGAAGAGATGGGGAGAGTGAAGAGACAGGGAGAGGGAAGAGACAGGAGAATGAAGAGGGGAGAGTGAAGAGGAGGAGAGTGAAGAGACAGGGAGAGTGAAGAGACAGGGAGTGGGAAGAGACAGGGAGAGAAGAGGGGAGTGAAGAGAAAGGGAGTGGGACGAGACGGGAGTGGGAAGAGACAGGAGGGGAAGAGACAGGGAGTGGGAAGAGACAGGGAGAGTGAAGAGACGGGGATAGTGAAGAAAAGGGAGTGGGAAGAGACGGTGAGAGTGAAGAAACAGGGAGAGTGAAGAGACAAGGAGAAGAAAGACAGAGTGGGACGAGGGAGTGGGAAGAGACAGGGAAGAGGAGACAGGGAGAGTGAAGAGACAGGGAGTGGGAAGAGACAGGGAGAGTGAAGAGACGGGAGAGTGAAGAGACGGGGAGAGTGAAGAGACTGGGAGAGTGAAGAGACGGGGAGAGTGAAGAGACAGGAGAGGGAAGAGACAGGGAGAGTGAAGAGACAGGAGTTGGAAGAGACGGGGAGTGGGAAGAGATGGGGAGAGTGAAGAGACAGGGAGAGGGAAGAGACGGGAGAATGAAGAGACGGGAGAGTGAAGAGACGGGGGAGAGGAAGAGAAAGGGAAGAGACGGGAGAATGAAGAGACGGGAGAGTGAAGAGATGGGGAGAGTGAAGAGAAAGGGAGAGTGAAGAGACAGGGAGAGTGAAGAGACAGGAGAGGGAAGAGACAGGGGAGTGAAGAGAAGAGTTGAAAAAGGGAGAGGGAAGAGATGGGGAGAGTGAAGAGACAGGGAGAGGGAAGAGACGGGGAGAATGAAGAGACGGGGAGAGGAAGAGACGGGAGAGTGAAGAGACAGGAGAGTGAAGAGACAGGGAGTGGGAAGAGACAGGGAGAGTGAAGAGACGGGGAGAGTGAAGAGAAAGGGAGTGGGAGAGACGGGGAGTGGGAAGAGACAGGGAGTGGGAAGAGACAGGGAGTGGGAAGAGACAGGGAGAGTGAAGAGACGGGGATAGTGAAGAAAAGGGAGTGGGAAGAGACGGTGAGAGTGAAGAAACAGGGAGAGTGAAGAGACAAGGAGAATGAAGAGACAGGAGTGGGAAGAGACGGTGAGTGGGAAGAGACAGGAGTGGGAGGAGACAGGGAGAGTGAAGAGACGGGAGTGGGAAGAGACATGGAGGGGAAGAGACAGGGAAGAGACGGGAGAGGAAGAAGAGAGGGGAAGAGACTGGGAGAGGGAAGAGACGGGGAGAGTGAAGAGATGGGGAGAGTGAAGAGTAAGGGAGAGTGAAGAGACGGGAGAGTGAAGAGACAGGAGAGGGAAGAGACAGGGAGAATGAAGAGACGGGGGAGAGTGAAGAGATGGGGAGAGTGAAGAGAGGGAGAGGAAGAGACGGGAGAGTGAAGAGAAAGGAGAGTGAAGAGAAAGGAGTGGGAAGAGACAGGGAGAGGGAAGAGACAGGAGAGTGAAGAGACAGGAGAGGAAGAGACGGGGAGAGGAAGAGACAGGGAGAGTGAAGAGACGGGGAGAGTGAAGAGAAAGGAGTGGGACGAGACGGGAGAGTGGGAAGAGACAGGGAGAGTGAAGAGACAGGGAGTGGGAAGAGACAGGGAGTGGGAAGAGACAGGAGAGTGAAGAGACAGGGGGATAGTGAAGAAAAGGGAGTGGGAAGAGACGGTGAGAGTGAAGAAACAGGGAGAGTGAAGAGACAAGGAGAATGAAGAGACAGGGAGTGGGACGAGACGGTGAGTGGGAAGAGACAGGGAGTGGGAAGAGAAAGGGAGAGGGAAGAGACGGGGAGAATGAAGAGACGGGGAGAGTGAAGAGATGGGGAGAATGAAGAGACGGGGAGAGTGAAGAGACGGGGAGAGTGAAGAGACAGGGGAGGGAAGAGACAGGGAGGGAAGAGACAGGAGAGTGAAGAGACGGGGAGAGTGAAGAGGGAGTGGGAAGAGACGGTGAGAGTGGGAAGAAACAGGGAGAGTGGGAAGAGACAAGGAGAATGAAGAGACAGGGAGGAAGAGACGGGAGTGGGAAGAGACAGGAGTGGGAAGAGAAAGGGAGAGGGAAGAGAAAGGGAGAATGAAGAGACGGGAGAGTGAAGAGATGGGAAGAATGAAGAGACGGGGAGAGTGAAGAGACGGGGAGAGTGAAGAGACAGGAGAGGGAAGAGACAGGGAGTGGGAAGAGACAGGGAGAGTGAAGAGACGGGAGAGTGAAGAGAAAGGGAGTGAAGAGACGGGAGAGTGGGAAGAGACAGGAGAGAGTGAAGAGACAGGGAGAAGGGAAGAGACGGGAGAATGAAGAGACAGGGAGAGTGAAGAGAAAGGGGAGAGTGAAGAGAAAGGGGAAGAGGGAGAAGAAGAGACGGGAGAGTGAAGAGATGGGGAGAGTGAAGAGAAAGGGAGAGTGAAGAGAGGGAGAGTGAAGAGACAGGGAGAGGGAAGAGAAGGGAGAGTGAAGAGACAGGAGTTGAAGAGACGGGGAGAGGGAAGAGACGGGGAGAGTGAAGAGACAGGGAGAGGGAAGAGAAAGGGAGAATGAAGAGACGGGGAGAGTGAAGAGACGGGGAGAGTGAAGAGACAGGGAGAGTGAAGAGACAGGGAGTGAAGAGAGAGTGGGAAGAGACAGGGAGTGGGAAGAGACGGGGAGAGGGAAGAGACGGGAGAATGAAGAGACGGGGAGTGAAGAGACAGGGAGAGTGGAAGAGACAGGGAGAGGAAGAGACAGGGAGAGTGAAGAGACGGGGAGAGTGAAGAGACAGGGAGAGGGAAGAGACAGGAGAGTGAAGAGACAGGGAGGAAGAGACAGGGAGAGGGAAGAGACAGGGAGAGTGAAGAGACGGGGAGAGGGAGAGGAAGAGACAGGAGAGTGGGAAGAGACAGGGAGAGTGAAGAGACAGGGAGTGGGAAGAGACAGGGAGAATGGGAAGAGAGGAAGAGGGGAGAGTGAAGAGAAAGGGAGAGTGAAGAGACGGGAGAGAATGAAGAGACATGGGGAGAGGAAGAGATGGGGAGAGTGAAGAGAAAGGGAGAGTGAAGAGACGGGAGAGGAAGAGACAGGGAGAGGGAAGAGACAGGGAGAGTGAAGAGACAGGAGGAAGAGACGGAGTGAAGAGATGGGGAGAGGAAGAGACAGGGAAGGAAGAAGAGACGGGGAGAGGAAGAGACGGGAGAGTGAAGAGACAGGGAGAGTGAAGAGAGGGAGTGGGAAGAGACAGGGAGAGTGAAGAGACGGGGAGAGTGAAGAGAAAGGGAGTGGGAGAGACGGGGAGTGGGGAAGAGACAGGGAGTGGGGAAGAGACAGAGGAAGAGACAGGGAGAGTGAAGAGACGGGGAGAGTGGGAAGAGAAAGGGAGAGGAAGAGACGGGGAGAGTGAAGAGACGGGGAGAGTGAAGAGATGGGGAGTGAAGAGATGGGGAGAGAAGAGAAGAGTGAAGACAGGGAGAGTGAAGAGACTGGGAGAGTGAAGAGGAGAGTGAAGAGACAGGGAGGAAGTGGGAGAGAAGAGACAGGGAGGAAGAGACAGGGAGAGTGAAGAGACAGGGAGTGGAAGAGACGGGAGTGGGAAGAGAGAGATGGGAGAGTGAAGAGAAGGGAGAGGGAAGAGACGGGGAGAGGAAGAGACAGGGAGAGTGAAGAGACGGGAGAGTGAAGAGACGGGAGAGTGGGAGAGGGAAGAGACGGGGAGAGTGAAGAGACGGGGAGAGTGAAGAGACGGGGAGAGTGAAGAGATGGGGGAGAGTGAAGAGAACGGGAGAGTGAAGAGACGGGGAGGGAAGAGATGGGGAAGAAGAGACAGGGAGAGTGAAGAGACGGGGAGTGGGGAGATGGGGAGAGGGAAGAGACGGGAGAGGAAGAGACTGGGGGAGAATGAAGAGACGGGGAGAGTGAAGAGACAGGGAGAGTGAAGAGACAGGGAGGGAGAGTGAAGAGACAGGGAGAGTGAAGAGACGGGAGAGTGAAGAGAAAGGAGTGGGAAGAGACGGAGAGTGGGGAAGAGACAGGGAGGGAAGAGACAGGAGTGGGAAGAGACAGGGAGAGTGAAGAGACGGGGATAGGAAGAAAAGGGAGTGGGAAGAGACGGGAGAGTGAAGAAACAGGAGAGTGAAGAGACAAGGAGAATGAAGAGACAGGAGTGGGACGAGACGGTGAGTGGGAAGAGACAGGGGAGTGGAGGAGACAGGGAGAGTGAAGAGACGGGAGTGGGAAGAGACATGGAGGAAGAGACAGGGAGAGGAAGAGACGGGAGAGTGAAGAGACGGGGAGAGTGAAGAGACAGGGAGAGGGAAGAGACGGGGAGAGTGAAGAGATGGGAGAGAGGAAGAGTAAGGGAGAGTGAAGAGGGGAGAGTGAAGAGACAGGAGAGGGAAGAGAGAGAATGAAGAGACGGGAGAGTGAAGAGATGGGAAGGAAGAGAAGAGAAGAGGGGAGAGTGAAGAGACAGGGAGAGTGAAGAGACGGGAGAGTGAAGAGACAGGGAGAGGGAAGAGACAGGGAGAGTGAAGAGACAGGGAGGGAAGAGACGGGGAGTGGGAAGAGACAGGAGAGTGAAGAGACGGGGAGAGTGAAGAGAAAGGAGTGGGGAGACGGTGAGTGGGAAGAGACAGGAGAGTGGGAAGAGACAGGGAGTGGGAAGAGACAGGAGTGGGAAGAGACAGGGAGAGTGAAGAGGAAGGGATAGTGAAGAAAAGGAGTGAGAGGAAGAGACAGGGAGAGTGAAGAGAGAGGAAAGAGACAGGAGAGGGAAGAGACAGGGTGGGGGAGAAAGGGAAGGAAGAGAGAATGGAGACAGGGAGAGAATGAAGAGACGGGAGAGGAAGAGACAGGGAGTGGGAAGAGACGGGGAGAGTGGGAAGAGAAAGGGAGAGTGAAGAGACGAGGAGAGTGGGAAGAGACAGGGAGAGTGAAGAGACGGGGAGTGGGAAGAGATGGGGAGAGAGAAGAGACGGGGAGAGTGAAGAGACGGGAAGAGAAAGGAGAGTGAAGAGACGGGGAGAATGAAGAGACGGGGAGAGTGAAGAGATGGGGAGAGTGAAGAGAAAGGGAGAGTGAAGAGACGGGGAGAGTGAAGAGACAGGGAGAGGGAAGAGACAGGGAGAGTGAAGAGACAGGGAGTGGGAAGAGACGGGGAGTGGGAAGAGACAGGGAGAGTGAAGAGACGGGGAGAGTGAAGAGAAAGGGAGTGGGACGAGACGGTGAGTGGGAAGAGACAGGGAGAGTGAAGAGACAGGGAGTGGGAAGAGACAGGGAGTGGGAAGAGACAGGGAGAGTGAAGAGACGGGGATAGTGAAGAAAAGGGAGTGGGAAGAGACGGTGAGAGTGAAGAAACAGGGAGAGTGAAGAGACAAGGAGAATGAAGAGACAGGGAGTGGGACGAGACGGTGAGTGGGAAGAGACAGGGAGTGGGAAGAGAAAGGGAGAGGGAAGAGACGGGGAGAATGAAGAGACGGGGAGAGTGAAGAGATGGGGAGAATGAAGAGACGGGGAGAGTGAAGAGACGGGGAGAGTGAAGAGACAGGGAGTGGGAAGAGACGGGGAGTGGGAAGAGACAGGGAGAGTGAAGAGACGGGGAGAGTGAAGAGAAAGGGAGTGGGACGAGACGGTGAGTGGGAAGAGACAGGGAGAGTGAAGAGACAGGGAGTGGGAAGAGACAGGGAGTGGGAAGAGACAGGGAGAATGAAGAGACGGGGAGAGTGAAGAGACGGGGAGAGTGAAGAGAAAGGGAGAGTGAAGAGACGGGGAGAATGAAGAGACGGGGAGAGTGAAGAGATGGGGAGAGTGAAGAGAAAGGGAGAGTGAAGAGACGGGGAGAGTGAAGAGACAGGGAGAGGGAAGAGACAGGGAGAGTGAAGAGACAGGGAGTTGGAAGAGACGGGGAGTGGGAAGAGATGGGGAGAGTGAAGAGACAGGGAGAGGGAAGAGACGGGGAGAATGAAGAGACGGGGAGAGTGAAGAGACGGGGAGAGTGAAGAGACAGGGAGAGTGAAGAGACAGGGAGTGGGAAGAGACAGGGAGAGTGAAGAGACGGGGAGAGTGAAGAGAAAGGGAGTGGGACGAGACGGTGAGTGGGAAGAGACAGGGAGTGGGAAGAGACAGGGAGTGGGAAGAGACAGGGAGAGTGAAGAGACGGGGATAGTGAAGAAAAGGGAGTGGGAAGAGACGGTGAGAGTGAAGAAACAGGGAGAGTGAAGAGACAAGGAGAATGAAGAGACAGGGAGTGGGACGAGACGGTGAGTGGGAAGAGACAGGGAGTGGGAGGAGACAGGGAGAGTGAAGAGACGGGAGTGGGAAGAGACAGGGAGAGTGAAGAGACGGGGAGAGTGAAGAGACGGGGAGAGTGAAGAGACTGGGAGAGTGAAGAGACGGGGAGAGTGAAGAGACAGGGAGAGGGAAGAGGGAGAGTGAAGAGACAGGAGTTGGAAGAGGGGGAGTGGGAAGAGATGGGGAGAGTGAAGAGACAGGGAGAGGGAAGAGACGGGGAGAATGAAGAGACGGGGAGAGTGAAGAGACGGGGAGAGTGAAGAGAAAGGGAGAGTGAAGAGACGGGGAGAATGAAGAGACGGGGAGAGTGAAGAGATGGGGAGAGTGAAGAGAAAGGGAGAGTGAAGAGACGGGGAGAGTGAAGAGACAGGGAGAGGGAAGAGACAGGGAGAGTGAAGAGACAGGGAGTTGGAAGAGACGGGAGTGGGAAGAGATGGGGGAGAGTGAAGAGACAGGGAGAGGGAAGAGACGGGGAGAATGAAGAGACGGGGAGAGTGAAGAGACGGGGAGAGTGAAGAGACAGGGAGAGTGAAGAGACAGGGAGTGGGAAGAGACAGGGAGAGTGAAGAGACAGGGAGAGTGAAGAGACAGGGAGAGGGAAGAGACAGGGAGTGGGAAGAGACAGGGAGTGGGAAGAGACAGGGAGAGTGAAGAGACGGGGATAGTGAAGAAAAGGGAGTGGGAAGAGACGGTGAGAGTGAAGAAACAGGGAGAGTGAAGAGACAAGGAGAATGAAGAGACAGGGAGTGGGACGAGACGGTGAGTGGGAAGAGACAGGGAGTGGGAGGAGACAGGGAGAGTGAAGAGACGGGAGTGGGAAGAGACATGGAGTGGGAAGAGACAGGGAGAGTGAAGAGACGGGGAGAGTGAAGAGACTGGGAGAGGGAAGAGACGGGGAGAGTGAAGAGATGGGGAGAGTGAAGAGTAAGGGAGAGTGAAGAGACGGGGAGAGTGAAGAGACAGGGAGAGGGAAGAGACAGGGAGAATGAAGAGACGGGGAGAGTGAAGAGATGGGGAGAGTGAAGAGACGGGGAGAGTGAAGAGACGGGGAGAGTGAAGAGAAAGGGAGAGTGAAGAGACGGGAGAGAAGAGACAGGAGAGGGAAGAGACAGGGAGAGTGAAGAGACAGGGAGTGGGAAGAGACGGGGAGTGGGAAGAGACAGGGAGAGTGAAGAGACGGGGAGAGTGAAGAGAAAGGGAGGGACGAGAGAGTGGGAAGAGACAGGGAGAGTGAAGAGACAGGGAGTGGGAAGAGACAGGAGTGGGAAGAGACAGGGAGAGTGAAGAGACGGGATAGTGAAGAAAAGGGAGTGGGAAGAGACGGGAGAGTGAAGAAACAGGGAGAGTGAAGAGACAAGGAGAATGAAGAGACAGGGAGTGGGAGAGACGGGAGTGGGAAGAGACAGGAGTGGGAAGAGAAAGGAGAGGGAAGAGACGGGAGAATGAAGAGACGGGAGAGTGAAGAGATGGGGAGATGAAGAGACGGGGAGAGTGAAGAGATGGGGAGAGTGAAGAGACAGGGAGGGAGAGTGGGAAGAGACAGGGAGAGTGAAGAGACGGGAGAGTGAAGAGAAGGGAGTGGGAAGAGACGGGAGTGGGAAGAGACAGGGAGAGTGAAGAGACAGGAGAGGGAAGAGAGTGGGAAGAGACGGGGGGAGAATGAAGAGAAGAGACGGGGAGAGTGAAGAGAAAGGGAGAGTGAAGAGACGGGGAGAATGAAGAGACGGGAGAGTGAAGAGATGGGGAGAGTGAAGAGAAAGGAGAGTGAAGAGACGGGGAGAGTGAAGAGACAGGGAGAGGGAAGAGACAGGGAGAGTGAAGAGACAGGGAGTGGAAGAGACGGGGACGGGAAGAGAAGGGAAGAAGAGACAGGGAGAGGGAAGAGACGGGAGAATGAAGAGAGGGAGAGTGAAGAGACGGGGAGAGTGAAGAGACGGGAGTGGGAAGAGACGGTGGAGAAGAAACAGGGAGAGTGAAGAGACAAGGAGAATGAAGAGACGGGGAGAGTGGGAAGAGACAGGAGAGGGAAGAGACAGGAGAGTGAAGAGACGGGAGTGGGAAGAGACAGGGAGAGGAAGAGACGGGAGAATGAAGAGACGGGGAGAGTGAAGAGACTGGGGGAGAGTGAAGAGACAGGGAGAGTGAAGAGACAGGGAGAGGGAAGAGACAGGGAGAGTGAAGAGACAGGGAGTTGGGAGACGGGAGTGGGAAGAGATGGGGAGAGTGAAGAGAAGGGAGAGGAAGAGACAGGGAGAATGAAGAGACGGGAGAGTGAAGAGACGGGGAGAGTGAAGAGAAAGGGAGAGTGAAGAGACGGGGAGAGTGAAGAGACAGGGAGAGGGAAGAGACGGGGAGAGGAAGAGACAGGGGAGTGGGAAGAGACAGGGAGTGGGAAGAGACAGGAGAGTGAAGAGACGGGGAGAGTGAAGAGAAAGAGTGGGACGAGGAGAGTGGGAAGAGACAGGGAGAGTGAAGAGACAGGGAGTGGGAAGAGACAGGGAGTGGGAAGAGACAGGGAGAGTGAAGAGACGGGGATAGTGAAGAAAAGGGAGTGGGAAGAGACAGGAGAGTGAAGAAACAGGGAGAGTGAAGAGACAAGGAGAATGGGAGACAGGAAGGACGAGGGGAGTGGGAAGAGACAGGGAGTGGGAAGAGAAAGGGAGAGGAAGAGACGGGGAGAATGAAGAGACGGGAGAGGAAGAGATGGGGAGAAGAAGAGACGGGGAGAGTGAAGAGACGGGAGAGTGAAGAGACAGGGAGTGGAGAGGAAGAGACGGGGAGTGGGGAAGAGACAGGGAGAGTGAAGAGACGGGGAGAGTGAAGAGAAAGGAGTGGGAAGAGACGGTGAGTGGGAAGAGACAGGGAGTGGGAAGAGACAGGGAGTGGGAAGAGACGGGAGTGGGAAGAGACAGGGGGGAAGAGACGGGAGATGAAGAGACGGGGAGAGTGAAGAGAAAGGGAGAGTGAAGAGACGGGGAGAATGAAGAGACGGGGAGAGTGAAGAGATGGGGAGAGTGAAGAGAAAGGGAGAGTGAAGAGACGGGGAGAGTGAAGAGACAGGGAGAGGGAAGAGACAGGGAGAGTGAAGAGACAGGGAGTTGGAAGAGACGGGGAGTGGGAAGAGATGGGGAGAGTGAAGAGACAGGGAGAGGGAAGAGACGGGGAGAGTGAAGAGACAGGGAGAGTGAAGAGACGGGGAGAGTGAAGAGACAGGGAGAGTGAAGAGACAGGGAGGGGAAGAGACAGGAGAGTGAAGAGACGGGAGAGTGAAGAGAAAGGGAGTGGGAAGAGACGGAGGGAAGAGACAGGGAGTGGGAAGAGACAGGAGTGGGAAGAGACAGGGAGAGTGAAGAGACGGGATAGTGAAGAAAAGGGAGTGGGAAGAGACGGTGAGAGTGAAGAAACAGGGAGAGTGAAGAGACAAGGAGAATGAAGAGACAGGGAGTGGGAAGAGACGGTGAGTGGGAAGAGACAGGGAGAGGGAAGAGAGTGAAGGGAGAGGGAAGAGACAGGGAGAGTGAAGAGACGGGGAGAGTGAAGAGACGGGGAGAGTGAAGAGAAGAGTGAAGAGACGGGGAGAGTGAAGAGACGGGAGAGGGAAGAGACAGGGAGAGTGAAGAGACAGGGAGTGGGAAGAGATGGGGAGTGGGAAGAGACAGGGAGAGGGGAGACAGGGAGAATGAAGAGAGGGAAGAAGAGACATGGAGAGTGAAGAGAAAGGGAGTGAAGAGACGGGGGAGGAAGAGACGGGAGAGTGAAGAGATGGGGAGAGTGAAGAGAAAGGGAGAGTGAAGAGACGGGGAGAGTGAAGAGACAGGGAGAGGGAAGAGACAGGGAGAGTGAAGAGACAGGGAGTTGGAAGAGGGGAGAGATGGGGAGAGTGAAGAGACAGGGAGAGGAAGAGACGGGAGAATGAAGAGACGGGAGGGAAGAGACGGGGAGAGTGAAGAGACAGGGAGAGTGAAGAGACAGGGAGGGAAGAGACAGGAGAGAAGAGACGGGGAGAGTGAAGAGAGAGTGGGGGAGAGTGAAGAGACAGGAGGAAGAGACAGGGAGGGAAGAGACAGGGAGAGTGAAGAGACAGGAAGAAAAGGAGGGGAAGAGACGGTGAGAGGAAGAGGGAGAGTGAAGAGACAAGGGAAGAAGAGAAGAGACGAGGGGAGTGGGAAGAGACAGGGAGAGGGGAGACAGGGAGAGTGAAGAGACAGGGAGGAAGAGACAGGGAGAGGAAAGACGGGAGAGTGAAGAGACTGGGAGAGGGAAGAGACGGGGAGAGTGAAGAGACGGGGAGAGTGAAGAGAAAGGGAGAGTGAAGAGACGGGGAGAGTGAAGAGACAGGGAGAGGAAGAGACAGGGAGAGTGAAGAGACAGGGAGTTGGAAGAGACGGGGAGGGAGAGTGAAGAGACAGGGAGAGGGAAGAGACGGGGAGAATGAAGAGACGGGGAGAGTGAAGAGACGGGGAGAGTGAAGAGACAGGAGAGTGAAGAGACAGGGAGAGACAGGGAAGAGACGGGGGAGAAGAGAAGAGACGAGGAGAGTGGGAAGAGACAGGGGAGGAAGAGACGGGAAGAGACAGGGAGAGTGAAGAGACGGGGAGTGAAAGAAAAGGGAGTGGGAAGAGACGGGAGAGTGAAGAAACAGGGAGAGTGAAGAGACAAGGAGAATGAAGAGAAGAGACAGGGAGTGGGAAGAGACAGGGAGTGGAAGAGACAGGGAGAGTGAAGAGACGGGAGAAGAGACATGGAGTGGGAAGAGACGGGAGAGTGAAGAGACGGGGAGAGTGAAGAGACAGGGAGAGGAAGAGACGGGAGAGTGAAGAGATGGGGAGAGTGAAGAGAAAGGAGAGTGAAGAGAGTGAAGAGACAGGGAGAGGAAGAGACAGGGAGAATGAAGAGACGGGGAGAGGAAGAGATGGGGGGAAGAGACGGGGAGAGTGAAGAGACGGGAGAGTGAAGAGAAAGGGAGAGTGAAGAGACGGGAGAGTGAAGAGACAGGAGAGGGAAGAGACAGGGAGAGGAAGAGACAGGAGTGGGAAGAGACGGGGAGTGGGAAGAGACAGGGAGAGTGAAGAGACGGGGAGAGTGAAGAGAAAGGAGTGGGAGAGACGGTGAGTGGGAAGAGACAGGGAGAGTGAAGAGACGGGAGTGGGAAGAGACAGGGAGTGGGAAGAGACAGGGAGAGTGAAGAGACGGGGATAGTGAAGAAAAGGGAGGGAAGAGACGGGGAGAGTGAAGAAACAGGGAGAGTGAAGAGACAAGGAGAAGGGAGACGGTGAGTGGGAAGAGACAGGGAGTGGGAAGAGAAAGGGAGAGGGAAGAGACGGGGAGAATGAAGAGACGGGGAGAGTGAAGAGATGGGGAGAATGAAGAGACGGGGAGAGTGAAGAGACGGGGAGAGTGAAGAGACAGGGAGTGGGAAGAGACGGGGAGTGGGAAGAGACAGGGAGAGTGAAGAGACGGGGAGAGTGAAGAGAAAGGAAGAGACGGGGAGTGGGAAGAGACGGGAGAGTGAAGAGACAGGGAGTGGGAAGAGACAGGGGAGTGGGAAGAGACAGGAGAATGAAGAGACGGGGGAGAGTGAAGAGACGGGGAGAGTGAAGAGAAAGGGAGAGTGAAGAGACGGGGAGAATGAAGAGACGGGGAGAGTGAAGAGATGGGGAGAGTGAAGAGAAAGGGAGAGTGAAGAGACGGGGAGAGTGAAGAGACAGGGAGAGGGAAGAGACAGGGAGAGTGAAGAGACAGGGAGTTGGAAGAGACGGGGAGTGGGAAGAGATGGGGAGAGTGAAGAGACAGGAAGGGAAGAGACGGGGAGTGAAGAGACGGGGAGAGTGAAGAGACGGGGAGAGTGAAGAGACAGGGAGAGTGAAGAGACAGGGGAGTGGGAAGAGACAGGGAGAGTGAAGAGACAGGAGAGTGAAGAGAAGGAGAGAGAGTGGGAAGAGACAGGGAGTGGGAAGAGACAGGGAGTGGGAAGAGACAGGGAGAGTGAAGAGACGGGATAGTGAAGAGAAAGGGAGGGAAGAGACGGTGAGAGTGAAGAAACAGGGAGAGTGAAGAGACAGGGAGTGGGGAGAGTGGAAGAGACAGGGAGGGAGAGACAGGGAGAGTGAAGAGACGGGAGTGGGAAGAGACAGAGTGGGAAGAGACAGGGAGAGTGAAGAGACGGGGAGAGTGAAGAGACGGGGAGAGTGAAGAGACTGGGAGAGTGAAGAGACGGGGAGAGTGAAGAGACAGGGAGAGGGAAGAGACAGGGAGAGTGAAGAGAGGGAGTTGGAAGAGACGGAAGAGATGGGGAGTGAAGAGAAGGAGAGGGAAGAGACGGGGAGAATGAAGAGACGGGGAGAGTGAAGAGACGGGGAGAGTGAAGAGACAGGGAGAGTGAAGAGACAGGGGAGAGGAAGAGACAGGGAGAGTGAAGAGACGGGGAGAGTGAAGAGAAGGGAGGGGAAGAGGGAGAGTGGGAAGAGACAGGGAGTGGGAAGAGACAGGGAGGAAGAGACAGGGAGAGTGAAGAGACGGGATAGTGAAGAAAAGGGAGTGGGAAGAGACGGGAGAGTGAAGAAACAGGGAGAGTGAAGAGACAAGGAGAATGAAGAGACAGGGAGAGGGAGAGACGGGAGAGGGAAGAGACAGGGAGTGGAGGAGACAGGGAGAGTGAAGAGATGGGGAGTGGGAAGAGACAGGGAGTGGGAAGAGACGGGGAGAGTGAAGAGACGGGGAGAGTGAAGAGACGGGAGAGAAGAGACAGGGAGAGGGAAGAGACGGGGAGAGTGAAGAGACGGGGAGAGTGAAGAGAAAGGGAGAGTGAAGAGACGGGGAGAGTGAAGAGACAGGGAGAGGGAAGAGACAGGGAGAATGAAGAGACGGGAGAGGAAGAGATGGGGAGAGGAAGAGACGGGAGAGTGAAGAGACGGGGAGAGTGAAGAGAAAGGGAGAGTGAAGAGACGGGGAGAGTGAAGAGACAGGGAGGGAAGAGATGGGGAGAGTGAAGAGACAGGGAGTGGGAAGAGACGGGGAGTGGGAAGAGACAGGGAGAGTGAAGAGACGGGGAGAGTGAAGAGAAAGGGAGTGGGACGAGACAGTGAGTGGGAAGAGACAGGGAGAGTGAAGAGACAGGAGTGGGAAGAGACAGGGAGTGGGAAGAGACAGGGAGAGTGAAGAGACGGGGATAGTGAAGAAAAGGAGAGGGAAGAGACGGGAGAGTGAAGAAACAGGGAGAGTGAAGAGACAAGGAGAATGAAGAGACAGGGAGTGGGAGAGACGGGAGTGGGAAGAGACAGGGAGGGGAGAGGGAAGAGACGGGGAGAATGAAGAGACGGGAGAGGAGAGATGGGGAGAAGAAGACGGGGAGAGTGAAGAGAAAGAAGAGAGAGTGGGAAGAGAAGGGAGGGGAGAGGGGAAGAGACGGGGAGAGTGAAGAGACAGGGAGAGTGAAGAGACGGGGAGGAAGAGAGGGAGAGAAGAGACGGGGAGAGGGAAGAGAAAGGGAGAGTGAAGAGACGGGAGAGTGAAGAGACAGGGAGAGGGAAGAGACAGGGAGAGTGAAGAGACAGGGAGTGGGAAGAGGAGGGAGTGGGAAGAGACAGGGAGAGTGAAGAGACGGGAGAGTGAAGAGAAAGGGAGTGGGGAGGGAGTGGGAAGAGACAGGGAGAGTGAAGAGACAGGGAGGGAGAGACAGGGAGTGGGAAGAGACGGGAGAGGAAGAGACGGGAGAGTGAAGAAAAGGAGTGGGAAGAGTGAAGAGACAGGGAGAGTGAAGAGACAAGGAGAATGAAGAGACAAGAGACGGGAGTGGGAAGAGACAGGGAGTGGGAAGAGAAAGGGAAGAAGAGACGGGAGAATGAAGAGACGGGGAGAGTGAAGAGACGGGGAGAGTGAAGAGAAGGGAGAGTGAAGAGACAGGGAGAGGGAAGAGACAGGGAGAGTGAAGAGACAGGGAGTGGGAGAGACAGGGAGTGGGAAGAGATGGGGAGAGGGAAGAGAAGGGAGAAGTGAAGAGACGGGGAGAGTGAAGAGACGGGGGGGAGAGTGAAGAGAAAGGGAGAGTGAAGAGACGGGGAGAGTGAAGAGAAGGGAGAGGGAAGAGACAGGGGAGTGAAGAGACAGGGAGTGGGAAGAGACGGGAGAATGGGGGAGAGGAAGAGACGGGAGAGTGAAGAGAAAGGGATGGGGAGTGGGAAGAGACAGGGAGAGTGAAGAGACAGGGAGTGGGAAGAGACAGGAGTGGGAAGAGAGGGAGAGTGAAGAGACGGGGATAGTGAAGAAAAGAGTGGGAAGAGACGGGAGAGTGAAGAGACAGGAGAGTGAAGAGACAAGGGAATGAAGAGACAGAGACGAGGGGAGTGGGAAGAGATGGGGAGGAAGAGAAAGGAGAGGGAAGAGACGGGGAGAATGAAGAGACGGGAGAGTGAAGAGACGGGGAGAGTGAAGAGAAAGGGAGAGTGAAGAGACAGGGAGAGGGAAGAGACAGGGAGAGTGAAGAGACAGGGAGGGGAAGAGAAGGGGGAGTGGGAAGAGACAGGGAGAGGGAAGAGACAGGGAGAATGAAGAGGAGAGTGAAGAGACGGGGAGAGTGAAGAGAAAGGGAGAGTGAAGAGATGGGGAGAGTGAAGAGAAAGGGAGAGTGAAGAGACGGGAGAGTGAAGAGACAGGGAGAGGGAAGAGACAGGAGAGTGAAGAGACAGGAGTTGGAAGGAGAGTGGGAAGAGATGGGGAGAGGAAGAGACGGGGAGAGTGAAGAGAAAGGAGAGGAAGAGACGGGGAGAGTGAAGAGAAAGGGAGTGGGAAGAGACGGGAGAGTGAAGAAACAGGAGAGTGAAGAGACAAGGAGAATGAAGAGACAGAGTGGGAAGAGAGTGGGAAGAGACAGGAGTGGGAAGAGAAAGGAGAGGGAAGAGACAGGGAGAGAATGAAGAGACGGGGAGAGTGAAGAGACGGGAGAGTGAAGAGAAAGGGAGAGTGAAGAAACGGGAGAATGAAGAGACGGGAGAGTGAAGAGATGGGGAGAGTGAAGAGACAGGGAGAGGGAAGAGACGGGAGAATGAAGAGACGGGAGAGTGAAGAGACGGGGAGAGTGAAGAGACGGGGAGAGTGAAGAGACAGGGAGTGGGAAGAGACAGGGGAGTGAAGAGAAGAGACGGGGAGAGTGGAAGAGAAAGGAGAGGGAAGAAGAGAATGAAGAGACGGGAGAGTGAAGAGACGGGAGAGTGAAGAGAAAGGGAGAGTGAAGAGACGGGGAGAATGAAGAGACGGGGAGAGTGAAGAGAAAGGGAGAGTGAAGAGGGGAGAGTGAAGAGACAGGAGAGGGAAGAGACAGGGAGAGTGAAGAGACAGGGAGAGTGAAGAGACAGGAGTTGGAAGAGACGGGAGTGGGAAGAGACGGGGAGAGTGAAGAGAAAGGGAGAGTGAAGAGACGGGGAGAGGAAGAGATGGGAGAGGAAGAGACGGGGAGAGTGAAGAGACGGGAGAGTGAAGAGAAGGAGAGTGAAGAGACGGGGAGAGTGAAGAGACAGGGAGAGGAAGAGACAGGGGGAAGAGACGGGGAGTGGGAAGAGACAGGGAGTGGGAAGAGAAAGGGAGAGTGAAGAGACTGGGAGAGTGAAGAGACGGGGAGAGGGAAGAGACAGGGAGAGTGAAGAGACAGGGAGAGTGAAGAGATGGGGGAGTTGGAAAGACGGGGAGAAGAGATGGGGAGAGTGAAGAGACAGGGAGAGGGAAGAGACGGGGAGAATGAAGAGACGGGAGAGTGAAGAGACGGGGAGAGTGAAGAAAAGGGAGAAAGGGAGAGGGAAGAGACAGGGAGAGTGAAGAGACAGGAGTGGGAAGAGAGGGAGTGGGAAGAGACAGGGAGAGTGAAGAGACGGGGGATAGTGAAGAAAAGAAGAGACGGTGAGAGTGAAGAAACAGGGAAGTGAAGAGACAAGGAGAATGAAGAGACAGGAGAGTGGGAAGAGACAGGGAGTGGGAAGAGAAGGGAGAGGGAAGAGAAGGGGAGAATGAAGAGACGGGGAGAGTGAAGAGATGGGGAGAGTGAAGAGAAAGGGAGAGTGAAGAGACAGGGAGAGGGAAGAGACAGGGAGAGTGAAGAGACAGGGAGTGGGAAGAGACAGGGGGAGACAGGGAGTGGGAAGAGACAGGGAGAGGGAAGAGACGGGGAGAGTGAAGAGACGGGGGAGAGTGAAGAGATGGGGAGAGTGAAGAGAAGAGAGGGAAGAGACGGGGAGAAGAGAGAGTGAAGAGGGGAGAGTGAAGAGACAGGGAGAGTGAAGAGACGGGGAGAGTGAAGAGACAGGGAGTGGGAAGAGACAGGGAGAGTGAAGAGACAGGGGGAAGAGACGGGGAGGGAAGAGACAGGGAGAGTGAAGAGACGGGGAGAGTGAAGAGAAAGGGAGGGGAAGAGACAGGGAGAATGGGAAGAGACAGGGAGAGTGAAGAGAGGGAGTGGGAAGAGACAGGGAGTGGGAAGAGACGGGAGAGTGAAGAGACGGGATAGTGAAGAAAAGGGAGTGGGAAGAGACGGGGAGAGTGAAGAGACAGGGAGGAGAATGAAGAGACAGGAGTGGGAAGAGACGGAGTGGAAGAGAGAGTGGGAAGAGAAAGGGAGAGGGAAGAGACGGGGAGAAGAGAGAGGGGGGAGAGTGAAGAGACGGGAGAGTGAAGAGAAAGGGAGAGTGAAGAGGGGAGAGGAAGAGACAGGGAGAGGAAGAGACAGGGAGAGGAAGAGACGGGGAGTGGGAAGAGGGAGTGGGAAGAGACAGGAGAGGGGGAAGAGACGGGGAGAATGAAGAGACGGGGAGAGTGAAGAGATGGGGAGAGTGAAGAGAAAGGAGAGTGAAGAGACGGGGAGAGTGAAGAGAAAGGGAGAGTGAAGAGACAGGGAGAGTGAAGAGACAGGGAGAGGGAAGAGACAGGGAAGAAGAGACAGGGAGTTGGAAGAGACGGGAGTGGGAAGAGATGGGGAGAGGGGAAGAGACGGGGAGAGTGAAGAGAAAGGGAGAGTGAAGAGACGGGGAGAGTGAAGAAAAGGGAGAGGAAGAGACGGTGAGAGTGAAGAAACAGGGAGAGTGAAGAGACAAGGAGAATGAAGAGACAGGGAGTGGGACGGAGAGGGAAGAGACAGGGAGTGGGAAGAGAAAGGGAGAGGGAAGAGACGGGGAGAATGAAGAGACGGGGAGAGTGAAGAGACGGGGAGAGTGAAGAGAAAGGGAGAGTGAAGAGACGGGGAGAATGAAGAGAAAAGGAGAGGGAAGAGAGGGAGAGTGAAGAGACAGGGAGAGTGAAGAGACGGGGAGAGTGAAGAGACAGGAGAGGGAAGAGACAGGGAGAGTGAAGAGACAGGGAGTGGGAAGAGACAGGGAGTGGGAAGAGACAGGGAGGGAAGAGACGGGAGAAGAAGACGGGAGAGTGAAGAGACGGGAGAGTGAAGAGAAAGGGAGAGAGAAGAGACGGGGAGAGTGAAGAAGAGTGAAGAGAAAGGGAGAGTGAAGAGACGGGGAGAGTGAAGAGACAGGGAGAGGGAAG
This sequence comes from Oncorhynchus nerka, assembly GCF_034236695.1. NCBI lineage: Eukaryota > Metazoa > Chordata > Actinopteri > Salmoniformes > Salmonidae > Oncorhynchus > Oncorhynchus nerka. Next base: position 64,721,586 of record NC_088409.1, on the reverse strand, counting down.
AGACAGGGAGAGTGAAGAGACAGGGAGAGTGAAGAGACAGGGAGTTGGAAGAGACGGGGTGGGAAGAGACGGGGAGAGTGAAGAGAAAGGGAGAGTGAAGAGACGGGGAGAGTGAAGAGACTGGGAGAGGGAAGAGACGGGGAGAGTGAAGAGACGGGGAGAGTGAAGAGACAGGGAGAGTGAAGAGACGGGGAGAGTGAAGAGACAGGGAGAGTGAAGAGACAGGGAGTGGGAAGAGACGGGAGTGGGAAGAGACAGGGAGTGGGAAGAGAAAGGAGAGTGAAGAGAGGGAGAGTGAAGAGACAGGGAGAGGGAAGAGACAGGAGAGTGAAGAGACAGGGAGAGTGAAGAGATGGGGAGTTGGAAGAGACGGGGAGTGGGAAGAGATGGGGAGAGTGAAGAGAAGGGAGAGGGAAGAGACGGGAGAATGAAGAGAAAGGGAGAGTGAAGAGACGGGAGAGGGAGAAAGGAAGAGACGAGAGGGAGTGGGAAGAGAGGAGAGTGAAGAGACAGGAGTGGGAAGAGACAGGGAGTGGGAAGAGACAGGGAGAGTGAAGAGATGGGGATAGTGAAGAAAAGGGGGGAAGAGATGGGGAGAGTGAAGAAACAGGAGAGTGAAGAGGGAGAATGAAGAGACAGGGAGTGGGACGAGACGGGAGTGGGAAGAGACAGGAGTGGGAAGAGAAAGGGAGAGGGAAGAGAAGAGAACGGGAGAGTGAAGAGACGGGGAGAGTGAAGAGAAAGGGAGAGTGAAGAGACAGGGAGAGGGAAGAGACAGGGAGAGTGAAGAGACAGGGAGTGGGAAGAGACGGGAGTGGGAAGAGACAGGGATGGGAAGAGACAGGGAGAGGGAAGAGGGGAGAATGAAGAGAAAGGGAGAGTGAAGAGACGGGGAGAGGGAGAGAGTGAAGAGATGGGGAGAGTGAAGAGAAAGGAGAGTGAAGAGACGGGAGAGTGAAGAGACAGGGAGAGGGAAGAGACAGGGAGAGTGAAGAGACAGGAGTTGGAAGAGACGGGAGTGGGAAGAGATGGGGAGAGTGAAGAGACGGGAGAGTGAAGAGGAGTGAAGAGACGGGGATAGTGAAGAAAAAGGAGTGGGAAGAGAAAGGAGAGTGAAGAAACAGGGAGAGTGAAGAGACAAGGAGAGAAGAGAAGAGATTTAGACGGTGAGTGGAAGAGACAGGGAGAGGGAAGAGAAAGGAGAGGGAAGAGACGGGAGAATGAAGAGACGGGAGAGTGAAGAGATGGGGAGAGTGAAGAGAAAGGGAGAGTGAAGAAACGGGAGAATGAAGAGACGGGGAGAGTGAAGAGATGGGGGAGAAGAGAAGAGGAAGAGACGGGGAGAATGAAGAGACGGGAGAGTGAAGAGAAGGGAGAGTGAAGAGACGGGAGAGTGAAGAGACAGGGAGAGGGAAGAGACAGGGAGAGTGAAGAGACAGGGAGGGAAGAGACGGGGAGTGGGAAGAGACAGGGAGTGGGAAGAGACAGGGAGAGGGAAGAGAAAGGGAGAATGAAGAGACGGGGAGAGTGAAGAGACGGGAGAGAGAGAAAGGGAGAGTGAAGAGACGGGAGAATGAAGAGACGGGGAGAGTGAAGAGAAAGGGAGAGTGAAGAGACGGGGAGAGTGAAGAGACAGGAGAGGAAGAGACAGGGAGAGTGAAGAGACAGGGAGTTGGAAGAGAGGGAGTGGGAAGAGACGGGGAGAGTGAAGAGACGGGGAGAGGAAGAGACGGGAGAGTGAAGAGACTGGGAGAGGAAGAGACGGGAGAGTGAAGAGACGGGGAGAGTGAAGAGACAGGGAGAGTGAAGAGGGGAGAGTGAAGAGACAGGGAGAGTGAAGAGACAGGGAGTGGGAAGAGACGGGGGTGGGAAGAGACAGGGAGTGGGAAGAGAAAGGGAGAGTGAAGAGACTGGGAGAGTGAAGAGATGGGGGAGGGAGACAGGGAAGTGAAGGGAGAGTGAAGAGACAGGGAGAGGAAGAGACGGGGAGAGGGAAGAGACAGGGAGAGTGAAGAGAAAGGGAGAGTGAAGAGACGGGAGAGTGAAGAGACTGGGAGAGAAGAGACGGGAGAGTGAAGAGACGGGGAGAGTGAAGAGACAGGGAGAGTGAAGAGACGGGAAGAAGAGGGAGAGTGAAGAGACAGGGAGTGGGAAGAGACGGGGAGTGGGAAGAGAGGAGTGGGAAGAGAAAGGAGAGTGAAGAGACTGGGAGAGTGAAGAGACGGGGAGAGGGAAGAGACAGGGAGAGTGAAGAGACAGGGAGAGTGAAGAGACGGGAGTTGGAAGAGACGGGGAGAGGGAAGAGACAGGGAGAGTGAAGAGACGGGGAGAGTGAAGAGACAGGGAGAGTGAAGACAGAGTGGGGACGGGGAGTGGGAAGAGACAGGGAGTGGGGAGAAAGGAGAGTGAAGAGACTGGGAGAGTGAAGAGACGGGGAGAGGGAAGAGACAGGAGAGTGAAGAGACAGGGAGAGTGAAGAGATGGGGAGTTGGAAGAGACGGGGAGTGGGAAGACAGGAGTTGGAAGAGACAGGGAGTGGGAAGAGATGGGGAGAGTGAAGGGAGAGTGAAGAGAGAGGGGGAGAGTGAAGAGACAGGGAGAGTGAAGAGACAGGGAGAGTGAAGAGACAGGGAGAGGGAAGAGACAGGGAGAGTGAAGAGACAGGAGAGTGAAGAGACAGGGAGAGTGAAGAGACAGGGAGTGGGAAGAGACAGGAGTGGGAAGAGACAGGAGAGTGAAGAGACGGGGATAGTGAAGAAAAGGGAGTGGGAAGAGAGTGAGAGAAGAAACAGGGAGAGTGAAGAGACAAGGAGAATGAAGAGACAGGAGTGAAGAGACGGGAGTGGGAAGAGACAGGGAGTGGGAGGAGACAGGGAGAGGAAGAGACGGGAGGGAAGAGACATGGAGTGGGAAGAGACAGGGAGAGTGAAGAGATGGGGAGAGTGAAGAGACTGGGAGAGGGAAGAGACGGGGAGAGTGAAGAGACGGGGAGAGTGAAGAGATGGGGAGATGAAGAGACAGGGAGAGTGAAGAGACAGGGAGAGTGAAGAGACAGGGAGAATGAAGAGACAGGGAGAAGAGAAGATGGGGAGAGTGAAGAGACAGGGAGAGTGAAGAGACGGGGAGAGTGAAGAGACGGGGAGAATGAAGAGACGGGGAGAGTGAAGAGAAAGGGAGAGTGAAGAGACGGGGAGAGTGAAGAGACGGGAAGAGTGAAGAGACAGGGAGAGAAGAGACGGGGAGAGGAAGAGACGGGAGTGGGAAGAGACGGGAGAGGAAGAGATGGGGAGAGTGAAGAGACGGGGAGAGTGAAGAGACAGGGAGAGAAGAGACGGGGAGAGTGAAGAGAGGGAGAGTGAAGAGACAGGGAGAGTGAAGAGACAGGGAGGGAGAGACAGGAGGAAGAGAAGAGATGGGGGGAGAGGGAGAGAGAAGAAGAGGGAGAATGAAGAGACGGGGAGAGTGAAGAGAAAGGGAGAGTGAAGAGACAGGGAGAGTGAAGAGACAGGAAGAGTGAAGAGACAGGGAGAGTGAAGAGACGGGAGGAAGAGACATGGAGGGGAAGAGATGGGGAGAGTGAAGAGAAAGGGAGAGTGAAGAGACGGGGAGAGGAAGAGAAAGGGAGAGTGAAGAGACGGGACAGTGAAGAGACGGGGAGGGGGAATAGATGGGGAGATTGAAGAGACAGGGAGAGGGAAGAGACAGGGAGAGTGAAGAGAGGGGAGGGGAAGGAAGAGTGAAGAGAAAGGAGAGTGAAGAGACGGGAGAGTGGGAAGAGACGGGAGGGAGAGTGGGAAGAGACGGGGAGAGGGAAGAGACGGGGAGAGTGAAGAGACAGGGAGAGGGAAGAGACGGGGAGAGTGAAGGAGAGAGTGAAGAGATGGGGAGAGTGAAGAGACGGGGAGAGTGAAGAGACAGGAGAGGGAAGAGACAGGAGTGAAGAGACGGGGAGAGTGAAGAGATGGGGAGAGTGAAGAGACGGGGAGAGTGAAGAGACGGGGAGAGTGAAGAGACGGGGAGAATGAAGAGACGGGGAGAGTGAAGAGAAAGGGAGAGAGGAAGAGACAGGAGAGTGAAGAGACAGGAAGAGTGAAGAGACAGGAGAGTGAAGAGACGGGAGTGGGAAGAGACACGGGGAGTGGGAAGAGATGGGGAGAGTGAAGAGAAAGGAGAGTGAAGAGACGGGGAGAGTGAAGAGAAAGGGAGAGTGAAGAGACGGGGACAGTGAAGAGACGGGGAGGGGGAAGAGATGGGAGAGATTGAAGAGACAGAGAGGGAAGAGACAGGGAGAGAAGAGACGGGAGGGGGAAGAGATGGGGAGAGGAAGAGAAAGGAGAGTGAAGAGACGGGAGAGTGAAGAGAAAGGGAGAGTGAAGAGACGGGGAGAGTGAAGAGACGGGGAGAGTGAAGAGACGGGGAGAATGAAGAGACGGGGAGAGTGAAGAGAAAGGGAGAGTGAAGAGACAGGGAGAGTGAAGAGACAGGAAGAGTGAAGAGACAGGGAGAGTGAAGAGACGGGAGTGGGAAGAGACATGGAGTGGGAAGAGATGGGGAGAGTGAAGAGAAAGGGAGAGTGAAGAGACGGGGAGAGTGAAGAGAAAGGGAGAGTGAAGAGACGGGAGGGGAGAGGGAGAGAGACAGGGAGAGGGAAGAGATGGGGAGAGTGAAGAGAGGGGGGGGGGAAGAGAGGGGGAGAGTGAAGAGAAAGGGAGAGTGAAGAGACGGGGAGAGTGAAGAGAAAGGGAGAGTGAAGAGAAAGGGAGAGTGAAGAGACGGGGAGAGTGAAGAGACGGGAGAGTGAAGAGACGGGAGAGTGGGAAGAGAAAGGAGAGTGAAGAGAAGGGAGAGTGAAGAGACGGGGAGAGTGAAGAGAAAGGGAGAGTGAAGAGACGGGAGAGTGAAGAGACGGGAGAGTGAAGAGACGGGAGAATGAAGAGAAGGGGAGTGGAAGAGACATGGAGATGGGGAGAGTGAAGAGAACGGGAGAGTGAAGAGACGGGGAGAGGAAGAGATGGGGAGAGTGAAGAGAAAGGAGAGGAAGAGACGGGGAGAGTGAAGAGACAGGGAGAGGGAAGAGACAGGGAGAGTGAAGAGACAGGGAGTGGGAAGAGACGGGGGAGTGGGAAGAGACGGGGAGGGGGAAGAGACGGGAGAGTGAAGAGACGGGGAGAGGAAGAGACGGGGAGAGTGAAGAGAAAGGGAGAGAAGAGACGGGGAGAGTGAAGAGACGGGGAGAGTGAAGAGACGGGGAGAATGAAGAGACGGGAGTGGGAAGAGACATGGAGTGGGAAGAGATGGGGAGAGTGAAGAGAAAGGAGAGTGAAGAGACGGGAGAGTGAAGAGATGGGGAGAGTGAAGAGAAAGGAGAGTGAAGAGACGGGGAGAGTGAAGAGACAGGGAGAGGGAAGAGACAGGGAGAGTGAAGAGACAGGGAGTGGGAAGAGACGGGGAGGGAAGAGACAGGGAGAGGAAGAGACGGGAGAGTGAAGAAAAGGAGAGGAAGAGGGAGAGTGAAGAGAAAGGAGAGTGAAGAGACGGGGAGAGTGAAGAGACAGGGAGAGGGAAGAGACAGGGAGAGTGAAGAGACGGGAGAGGAAGAGACGGGGAGAGTGAAGAGAAAGGGAGAGTGAAGAGACGGGAGAGTGAAGAGAAAGGAGAGTGAAGAGACGGGGACAGTGAAGAGACGGGAGGAATAGATGGGGAGATTGAAGAGACAGGGAGAGGGAAGAGACAGGGAGAGTGAAGAGACGGGGAGGGGAAGAGATGGGGAGAGTGAAGAGACGGGAGAGTGAAGAGACGGGAGAGTGAAGAGACGGGGAGAGTGAAGAGAAAGGGAGAGGAAGAGACAGGGAGAGTGAAGAGACGGGGAGGGGGGAGACGGGAGAGTGAAGAGAAGGGAGAGTGAAGAGACGGGGAGAGTGAAGAGAAAGGGAGAGTGAAGAGACGGGGAGAGTGAAGAGACGGGGAGAGTGAAGAGACGGGGAGAATGAAGAGACGGGAGTGGAAGAGACATGGAGGGAAGAGATGGGGAGAGTGAAGAGAAAGGAGAGTGAAGAGACGGGGAGAGTGAAGAGATGGGGAGAGTGAAGAGAAAGGGAGAGTGAAGAGACGGGGAGAGTGAAGAGACAGGGAGAGGGAAGAGACAGGAGAGTGAAGAGACAGGAGTGGGAAGAGACGGGAGTGGGAAGAGACAGGGAGAGTGAAGAGACGGGAGAGGAAGAAAAGGGAGTGGGAAGAGACGGGGAGAGTGAAGAGACAGGGAGAATGAAGAGACGGGGAGAATGAAGAGACAGGGAGAGGAAGAGATGGGGAGAGTGAAGAGAAAGGGAGAGTGAAGAGACGGGAGAGGGAAGAGACGGGGAGAATGAAGAGACGGGAGAGTGAAGAGAAAGGGAGAGTGAAGAGACGGGGAGAGTGAAGAGACAGGGAGAGGAAGAGACAGGGAGAGTGAAGAGACGGGGGAGTGGGAAGAGACATGGAGTGGGAAGAGATGGGGAGAGTGAAGAGAAAGGGAGAGTGAAGAGACGGGGAGAGTGAAGAGAAAGGGAGAGTGAAGAGACGGGGAGAGTGAAGAGACGGGGAGGGGGAATAGATGGGGAGATTGAAGAGACAGGGAGAGGGAAGAGACAGGGAGAGTGAAGAGACGGGGAGGGGGAAGAGACGGGGAGAGAAGAGAAAGGGAGAGTGAAGAGACGGGGAGAGTGAAGAGAAAGGGAGAGTGAAGAGAGGGAGAGGAAGAGACAGGGAGAGTGAAGAGACGGGGAGAGTGAAGAGACGGGGGGGGAAGAGACGGGGAGAGTGGGAAGAGAAAGGGAGAGTGAAGAGACGGGAGAGTGAAGAGAAAGGGAGAGTGAAGAGACGGGGAGAGTGAAGAGAAAGGAGAGTGAAGAGACGGGGAGAGTGAAGAGACGGGGAGAGTGAAGAGACGGGGAGAATGAAGAGACGGGAGTGGGAAGAGACATGGAGGGAAGAGATGGGGAGAGTGAAGAGAAAGGGAGAGTGAAGAGACGGGGAGAGTGAAGAGATGGGGAGAGGAAGAGAAAGGGAGAGAAGAGACGGGGAGAGTGAAGAGACGGGAGAGGAAGAGATGGGGAGAGTGAAGACAGGGAAGAGAGGGAGAGGGAAGAGATGGGGAGAGGAAGAGAGAAGGGAGAGTGAAGAGACGGGGAGAGTGAAGAGGAAGAAGAGATGGGGAGAGTGAAGAGAAGAGTGAAGACGGGAGAGTGAAGAGACGGGGAGAGTGAAGAGAGGGAGTGAAGAGACGGGAGAGTGGAGGGGAAGAGACAGGGAGAGTGAAGAGACAGAAGAGAGAGAGTGAAGAGACGGGAGAGGAAGAGACGGGGAGAGTGAAGAGACAGGGAGAGGGAAGAGACAGGAGAGGAAGAGACGGGGAGAGTGAAGAGACGGGAGAGGGAAGAGAAAGGGAGAGTGAAGAGACGGGGAGAGTGAAGAGAAAGGGAGAGTGAAGAGACGGGGACAGTGAAGAGACGGGGAGGGGGAATAGATGGGGAGATTGAAGAGACAGGGAGAGGGAAGAGACAGGGAGAGTGAAGAGACGGGGAGGGGGAAGAGACGGGGAGAGTGAAGAGACGGGGAGAGTGAAGAGACGGGGAGAGTGAAGAGACGGGGAGAGTGAAGAGAAAGGGAGAGTGAAGAGACGGGGACAGTGAAGAGACGGGGAGGGGGAATAGATGGGGAGATTGAAGAGACAGGGAGAGGGAAGAGACAGGGAGAGTGAAGAGACGGGGAGGGGGAAGAGAGGGAGAGTGAAGAGACGGGGAGAGTGAAGAGACGGGGAGAGTGAAGAGAAAGGGAGAGTGAAGAGACGGGAGAGTGAAGAGACGGGAGAGTGAAGAGACGGGAGAATGAAGAGACGGGAGTGGGAAGAGACATGGAGTGGGAAGAGATGGGGAGAGTGAAGAGAAAGGGAGAGTGAAGAGACGGGGAGAGTGAAGAGATGGGGAGAGTGAAGAGAAAGGGAGAGTGAAGAGACGGGGAGAGTGAAGAGACAGGGAGAGGGAAGAGACAGGGAGAGTGAAGAGACAGGGAGTGGGAAGAGACGGGGAGTGGGAAGAGACAGGGAGAGTGAAGAGACGGGGAGAGTGAAGAAAAGGGAGTGGGAAGAGACGGGAGAGTGAAGAGACAGGGAGAATGAAGAGACGGGGAGAATGAAGAGACAGGGAGAGTGAAGAGATGGGGAGAGTGAAGAGAAAGGGAGAGTGAAGAGACGGGGAGAGGGAAGAGACAGGGAGAGTGAAGAGACAGCGAGTGGGAAGAGACGGGGAGTGGGAAGAGACGGGGAGTGGGAAGAGAGAGGGAGTGGGAAGAGACAGGGAGAGGGAAGAGACGGGAGTGGGAAGAGACATGGAGTGGGAAGAGATGGGAGAGAGTGAAGAGAAAGGGAGAGTGAAGAGACGGGAGAGTGAAGAGAAAGGGAGAGTGAAGAGACGGGGACAGTGAAGAGACGGGGAGGGGGAATAGATGGGGAGATTGAAGAGACAGGGAGAGGGAAGAGACAGGGAGAGTGAAGAGACGGGGAGGGGGAAGAGACGGGGAGAGTGAAGAGAAAGGGAGAGTGAAGAGACGGGGAGAGTGAAGAGAAAGGGAGAGTGAAGAGACGGGGAGAGTGAAGAGAAAGGGAGAGTGAAGAGACGGGGAGAGTGAAGAGACGGGGAGAGTGAAGAGACGGGAGTGGGAAGAGACATGGAGTGGGAAGAGATGGGGAGAGTGAAGGGAGAGTGAAGAGATGGGTGAAGAGATGGGGAAGTGAAGAAAGGGAGAGTGAAGAGACGGGAGAGTGAAGAGACAGGGAGAGGGAAGAGACAGGGAGAGTGAAGAGACAGGGAGTGGGAAGAGACGGGGAGTGGGAAGAGACAGGGAGAGTGAAGAGACGGGGAGGGGGAAGAGACGGGGAGAGTGAAGAGACGGGAGAGTGAAGAGACGGGGAGAGTGAAGAGAAAGGGAGAGTGAAGAGACGGGGAGAGTGAAGAGACGGGGAGAGTGAAGAGACGGGGAGAATGAAGAGACGGGAGTGGGAAGAGACATGGAGTGGGAAGAGATGGGGAGAGTGAAGAGAAAGGGAGAGTGAAGAGACGGGGAGAGTGAAGAGATGGGGAGAGTGAAGAGAAAGGGAGAGTGAAGAGACGGGGAGAGTGAAGAGACAGGGAGAGGGAAGAGACAGGGAGAGTGAAGAGACAGGGAGTGGGAAGAGACGGGGAGTGGGAAGAGACAGGGAGAGTGAAGAGACGGGGAGAGTGAAGAAAAGGGAGTGGGAAGAGACGGGAGAGTGAAGAGACAGGGAGAATGAAGAGACGGGGAGAATGAAGAGACAGGGAGAGTGAAGAGATGGGGAGAGTGAAGAGAAAGGGAGAGTGAAGAGACGGGGAGAGTGGAAGAGACAGGGAGAGGGAAGAGACAGGGAGAATGAAGAGACGGGGAGAATGAAGAGACAGGGAGAGTGAAGAGATGGGGAGAGTGAAGAGAAAGGGAGAGTGAAGAGACGGGGAGAGGGAAGAGACAGGGAGTGGGAAGAGACGGGGAGAGTGAAGAGACATGGAGTGGGAAGAGACAGGGAGTGGGAAGAGGCATGAAGTGGGAAGAGACATGGAGTGAGAAGAGACAGGGAGAGTGAAGAGACGGGGAGTGGGAAGAGACAGGGAGTGGGAAGAGACATGAAGTGGGATGAGACAGGGAGTGGGAAGAGACATGGAGTGGGAAGAGACATGGAGTGAGAAGAGACGGGGAGAGTGAAGAGACGGGGAGTGGGAAGAGACAGGGAGTGGGAAGAGACATGGAGTGGGAAGAGACATGGAGTGGGAAGAGACATGGAGTCAGAAGAGACGGGGAGTGGGAAGAGACATGGAGTGGGAAGAGACATGGAGTGGGAAGAGACATGGAGTGAGAAGAGACGGGGAGAGTGAAGAGACGGGGAGTGGGAAGAGACGGGGAGTGGGAAGAGACATGGAGTGGGAAGAGACATGGAGTGGGAAGAGACATGGAGTGGGAAGAGACATGGAGTGAGAAGAGGAAGGGAAAGAAAATGGAAGGAGATATAGGAAGGATAAGAGTGAGGGGAAAATTAAAAAGTGGTTGTAGATCATTCTTGTTTTGAATGATGAAGTTGGAGAGTGATGTCATTTACAGTAGCGTTATACATGCTGGATGTGTTTCATGAAGGTTTCTGTATGTTTGCACAGTTCATACTGTTCCCTTTCTGATACCTATTGTTAATTTTTCCAATGTGCCTGTGTACTGAATACTTCTATGAACACAGTCGCTGCAGTCATGTCCCGCTAAGTGGACGTGCTCTTCTTTCCCATTGGCATACAGTACATCTGTGGTCACCCCATGTCTGTCTGTCTGTCTGCAGTCTAACAGTGTCCTGCATCGGAGGAATGCACGGCCTCACACATGCAAACGTTTAAAAGACTGGAGTTGTGTTTAATAGTTCTGTTGATGATAATTGTGGGCTGTGTGATGACTTGCTCGTTAAAGCCAGGCAGTAACAGTGGACTCACTATAATTACAGCTTGTTAGGAACATAGCCAATCAGTGGCATTCGTTTCTGGCGAGTGCCACGCCCACGCCCAGGTCCTGTGATCTCTGTGTGGAGGACCAGGGCTTCCTGATGGTACCCTGCCAGGCTGCCTGCCACCGACCGTATCTAACGACTCCACCCAACACACAGCACCAACCACACCTTATGTGGCCCTGAGTCATGGCCAGAAACTTTTAAACGTTTTTTTTTACAGTGTGCCCTACTGAACATGACCCAAGTCCAACATACTGAGCACATACACACCTCAGCGGTGAGCGGTGATCGTTGACTTTGATTGACTGATTGATGACTACTACATGCAACTAATGCAATACTACACATGCCGATGCATTCCATCCGTTCCCCTGTTGTGGTCAGTGGCCTTGCTATACTCTAAGCCCGAAGCTAGCCCAGAGACAGCTACGGGTGTAGAATGTTATTTTGACCAATATTGTCGCAGCAGAATAATACTGCAGTTAAATGATTTCAACATTTAGTCCATTCACACCTTTCCTCTGAAGTATTGTTGATTGATCGATGGTTAGGCTGAGTTTATGTCAGTCCTGCCCTTTAGGAAAATTCTCAGCAACAACAGAGTGATCAAATTAAGATCCTACATGTGTAGCTGAGAGAGGGCTATAGCAGAGGGCTAGCAAACTCAGCCAAACATGGAAGGAGGAGCTGTGATGTGGCTGTGCTGTGGGTCTGGCTCTGTGTGTGCTGGGCAGCTGGTGCGTAACTGCCTATCATTTCAGATTTCTGGTTAGCTAAATAGCACCGTGGTTCAATAGCCATCAATATAAATAGTCCTTGTAAAATGTTTCTGGGATCAGTAAGGGCTGGCTTGTTAGGAGCAGGAGAATGTATGATGCCCAGGTCAAGGGGCATATGGATCTGATCAGAGAACAGTAGTTAGAGTCTATGGGCTGTTGTGCCCTGCTCTCAGAGACACATGCACTCTGTTCTTTCGTTATCACTTTCTTTTGTTCTTGCGCTCTCACAATCTTTCCCTCTCTCTCTCCTTTTGGCTTTGTGCTATTTCTCCTCTCATCTGTAATGTTTAGTTTTGACTTCACCTCTCCTATCACCTTGTTAATAGTGGTCTGTTGTGTGGGTGGGTGTTTTTAGTTTTTAGTTTGTGTGTATATAACTGTGCGAGTGGGTGAGTGTCTGTACATGTGTGTGTGTTAATGCGCACAAGTGCGTGTGCCTGTGTGTCTGCTCCTCACTGATCCTCTATCGAGGGCTTCATCGAGTGAGTAAAGTGGCTTCCCAGACATCCCTGGCTTTTAATCACAATGTCATGTTTTTAAACTGAGACTAAATGAATCCCCCCTTTCCTCTTTGTTTCTTACCTCAAATATTTACTGTTGGCGTTGTCTGTTGCTGTGGCCTCAGTAGAACTGGGACTGGGAGACAGGGAGCACTGTGCTGTTGCCGTGCTACGTTACAGACTGTGGGTCTGGGCCAGAGGCGGTGCCGAGCGGCCGTGTAGCCCGCTTAATTGAGATCTCAACGTGACATCTCGGAGCGCTCGTAAATTACAATGTGTTGGCCAGACAGGCCGGGTAGTGGCCCGGGCCTCGCTCCCTCTGCAGCAGCAGCCCCTCAGACATGTGTGTGCCTGGCTCTCATTACAACAAGGGTGGAGGGAGATGAGGGTTGAGTGCGGGGGGGGGGGGGGGGGTTATGTGTGTGTGTATATGTGTCTGTGTGTGTGAGCCCTGCAGGGACCCCTCCCACAACATACACTAACCCCCCTGAACAAACACAGATCCATCTATTCCTTCTGCCAAACCACCAATCCACTTCTCTTTGCACCACAGCCACTTTCTACATCCCAGACTAACTCCACCCATTTGCTAACCAGGCCCCTCCCCCTTTTAGCAACTGGAGCTGCTCCTATATACTTTCACCATCTGGCCACTCCTACCAAATCATTTTTTTTTGTAAGGCATTCATTAATTGTCTTGCGTTGATTGTTTTTTTTGTTCGTTATTTTTAGCACCATTACCTCAGGGTTCTGTTTACAGTGGACAAGGGGATCATAGGCTGTGCATATGTACACAATCATACACTCACTCACACACACGCACACACACACACACACACTCTGACGAGAACATGCATGTATACACACTTGCCACTCATGCGGTATGTGTGATTATATTTAGAAGCTGTAATGGGTGTGATGTCATTGCTTCGTGCTTCTGAGAGCAATCTGGCAATCTGGAGAGTGTCAATCACCTTAGCCTGCAGGCGTTGGTAGTGGGGAAGAGGGGGGTAGTCTGGAGGGGTGGTGGGGTGTTGGTTTAGTAAGTGGGTGATGGTGGGGTACAGGGTTTGATGAGCGAACTTCTATTAACAAAGACCCAACATATGAGCTGCACATGGTGCAGTATTATATGAGCTGTGGGCTTCATCAGTCTCACCTCATCACCACACTACACACACACACACACACACACACACACACACACACGCACACATACGCAGTACATGTTTGTTTGAAAGTACTATGTATTCTGTTACCAAGGGTGACTGTTTTATTTAAGCTTTACACACTATCTTCTAATGGCTGGGCCATGTGTTCAGGTGTGTTTCAATATCCAGTGAAGGTGTGAGGTTCTGTGAAAGGGGGTTTGTGTGTGCAGGCATCTGTGCGGGTATTTGGCAGGACTGTGTATGTCATAGTTTGCTGGGGGAGAGTGCAATTGATAATGTTTCTCTGAGGGTGTGTGATAATTTGTCACATTTGTGTGTGTGTGTGTGTGTGTTGTGTGTGTGTGTGTTGTGTGTGTGTTGTGTGTGTGTAGTATGTTTCCGTACTTGTGTATGCGTGCTCATAAACCAACCGGACCCTCGTTAGCATAGCCACCTGAACGCACCTCCTCTCACTCATTTGCATAAATTACCTCAAATTAGTTTTGACTTTCCCAGAAGTGGAGTGGCGGAGCGTGGAAAGAGAGGGAGGGTCTGGGGAAGGAAGACGGACAAACTACAAAGTGACCAGCCATGCGGCGGCCATCTTGACGTCCTTGCTCTCTTTATTGAGCGCATGTTAATGTGTTAATGAAATGCACTGTGCGAAGAGAGAGGGGGGGCATCCATATAAATGGCTAATTAAAATAACGAGGAAGGAAGGATGTAGTGCTGTGTCACTATTGATTAATTAATTGATAAAACCGGCCGCACTGGCCTGACAGACAGACACCCAGTCCTGTCTGTTCTCTGTTGTTCCCAGAACAACTCAAAGAGATCCAGACAGGTTAGGATATATAGGAGGGCTACTCTGTCAATGTACACTGCTTTGTGCACACACACACACACACACACACACACACAAACCCATACAAACACACAACACACACACACACACACACACACACACACACACACACACACCAAACCCATACAAATACACACACACACACAAACCCATACAAATACACACACACACACACACAAACCCATACAAATACACACACACACACAAACCCATACAAATACACACACACACACACACACACAAACCCATACAAATACACACAAATACACACACACACACACACACAAACCCATACAAATACACACACACACATGCACAAACCCACACAAATATACACACACACACACACACGTGAGCATATAGATAGTATTCACGCAAGCACACATCCACACACACACATGCACACATGTACACTCACTTACACATATTTATACACACACACACAGGACCTGGTATACCGTGCTTTAACACACTTCACAACAATTTCACACATTATTGGCACATGCACAGAAATACAATCAATGTTCTGTACAAACAAATACATGTTCACATCTCACATCCCACGTCTTTGAGGTTAGTCCCACGTCTTTGAGATTAGTCCCACATCTTGGAGGTTAGTCCCACGTCTTGGAGGTTAGTCCCACGTCTTTGAGGTTTGTCCCACATCTTTGAGGTTAGTCCCACATCTTGGAGGTTAGTCCCACGTCTTGGAGGTTAGTCCCACGTCTTGGAGGTTAGTCCCACGTCTTGGAGGTTAGTCCCACGTCTTTGAGGTTAGTCCCACGTCTTGGAGGTTAGTCCCACGTCTTGGAGGTTAGTCCCACGTCTTGGAGATTAGTCCCACGTCTTGGAGGTTAGTCCCACGTCTTTGAGGTTTGTCCCACGTCTTGGAGGTTAGTCCCACATCTTGGAGATTAGTCCCACGTCTTGGAGGTTAGTCCCACGTCTTTGAGGTTTGTCCCACATCTTTGAGGTTAGTCCCACGTCTTTAAGGTTAGTCCCACATCTTGGAGGTTAGTCCCACATCTTGGAAGTTAGTCCCACGTCTTTGAGGTTTGTCCCACCCACGTCTTTGAGGTTAGTCCCACGTCTTTGAGGTTTGTCCCACATCTTTGAGGTTAGTCCCACATCTTGGAGGTTAGTCCCACGTCTTGGAGGTTAGTCCCACGTCTTTGAGGTTAGTCCCACGTCTTGGAGGTTAGTCCCACGTCTTTGAGGTTTGTCCCACATCTTGGAGATTAGTCCCACATCTTGGAGGTTAGTCCCACGTCTTGGAGGTTAGTCCCACGTCTTGGAGATTAGTCCCACGTCTTGGAGGTTAGTCCCACGTCTTTGAGGTTAGTCCCACGTCTTTGAGGTTTGTCCCACGTCTTGGAGGTTAGTCCCACATCTTGGAGATTAGTCCCACGTCTTGGAGGTTAGTCCCACGTTTTTGAGGTTTGTCCCACATCTTGGAGATTAGTCCCACATCTTGGAGGTTAGTCCCACGTCTTTGAGATTAGTCCCACATCTTGGAGGTTAGTCCCACGTCTTGGAGGTTAGTCCCACGTCTTGGAGATTAGTCCCACGTCTTGGAGGTTAGTCCCACGTCTTTGAGGTTTGTCCCACGTCTTGGAGGTTAGTCCCACATCTTGGAGATTAGTCCCACGTCTTGGAGGTTAGTCCCACGTCTTTAAGGTTAGTCCCACATCTTGGAGGTTAGTCCCACGTCTTCGAGGTTAGTCCCACGTCTTTGAGGTTAGTCCCACGTCTTTGAGGTTAGTCCCACGTCTTGGAGGTTAGTCCCACGTCTTTGAGGTTTGTCCCACGTCTTTGAGATTAGTCCCACATCTTGGAGGTTAGTCCCACGTCTTGGAGGTTAGTCCCACGTCTTTGAGGTTTGTCCCACGTCTTGGAGGTTAGTCCCACGTCTTGGAGATTAGTCCCACATCTTGGAGGTTAGTCCCACGTCTTTGAGGTTTGTCCCACGTCTTGGAGGTTAGTCCCACATCTTGGAGATTAGTCCCACGTCTTGGAGGTTAGTCCCACGTCTTTGAGGTTTGTCCCACATCTTTGAGGTTTGTCCCACGTCTTTAAGGTTAGTCCCACGTCTTTAAGGTTAGTCCCACATCTTGGAGGTTAGTCCCACGTCTTGGTTAGTCCCACGTCTTTGAGGTTTGTCCCACGTCTTTGAGGTTTGTCCCACGTCTTTAAGGTTAGTCCCACATCTTGGAGGTTAGTCCCACGTCTTGGAGGTTAGTCCCACATCTTTAAGGTTAGTCCCACGTCTTTAAGGTTAGTCCCACGTCTTTGAGGTTTGTCCCTCGTCTTGGAGGTTTGTCCCACGTCTTTGAGGTTTGTCCCACATCTTTGAGGTTTGTCCCACGTCTTTAAGGTTAGTCCCACGTCTTTAAGGTTAGTCCCACGTCTTTGAGGTTTGTCCCACATCTTTAAGGTTAGTCCCACGTCTTTAAGGTTAGTCCCACGTCTTTGAGATTTGTCCCACGTCTTGGAGGTTAGTCCCACCTCTTTGAGGTTAGTCCCACGTCTTTAAGGTTAGTCCCACGTCTTGGAGGTTTGTCCCACGTCTTTGAGGTAAGTCCCACGTCTTTGAGGTTAGTCCCACGTCTTTGAGGTTAGTCCGAAGTCTAGCAATCATTTCCCACAGGTTAAGGGGTTTTTCTTGTAAATTTGCACCATAGGAGGCCTGAATCTTTAAAGGCTGTTTAAATATTTGTGCTTTAGGCTTCAAGCAGATGATTTGCTGTGATGATATTACACTCTAAATACTGTAGACTGATTTAGATTATATATATTATCCCACAGTTGTTATGTTTCATTTTCACCTCTTAAATAGGGGTTTTAATCGTCCTATAACATCCTCCCAGACCTTCCCAACCTCAAATGGGGGAAAACTGATCAGAATATATTTATATGAATAATGATAACCTTAACGGTTAGTATCAAAACGATCAGAATATAATGATATGAATAATGATAACCTTAACGGTTAGTATCAAACCGATCAGAATATAATGATATGAATAATGATAACCTTAACGTTTAGTATCAAACATATCAGAATATAATGATATGAATAATGATAACCTTAACGGTTAGTATCAAACATATCAGAATATAATGATATGAATAATGATAACCTTAACGTTTAGTATCAAACCGATCAGAATATAATGATATGAATAATGATAACCTTAACGGTTAGTATCAAACAGATCAGAATATAATGATATGAATAATGATAACCTTAACGGTTAGTATCAAACATATCAGAATATAATGATATGAAATGATAATAATGTATCAAACATATCAGAATATAATGATATGAATAATGATAACCTTAACGTTTAGTATCAAACCGATCAGAATATAATGATATGAATAATGATAACCTTAACGTTTAGTATCAAACATATCAGAATATAAGAATAATGATAACCTTGATATCAAACATATCAGAATATAATGATATGAATAAACCTTAACGGTTAGTATCAAACATATCAGAATATAATGATATGAATAATGATAACCTTAACGTTTAGTATCAAACCGATCAGAATATAATGATATGAATAATGATAACCTTAACGTTTAGTATCAAACATATCAGAATATAATGATATGAATAATGATAACCTTCACGTTTAGTATCAAACATATCAGAATATAATGATATGAATAATGATAACCTTAACGGTTAGTATCAAACATATCAGAATATAATGATATGAATAATGATAACCTTAACGGTTAGTATCAAACATATCAGAATATAATGATATGAATAATGATAACCTTAACGTTTAGTATCAAACAGATCAGAATATAATGATATGAATAATGATAACCTTAACGTTTAGTATCAAACAGATCAGAATATAATGATATGAATAATGATAACCTTAACGTTTAGTATCAAACCGATCAGAATATAATGATATGAATAATGATAACCTTAACGGTTAGTATCAAACATATCAGAATATAATGATATGAATAATGATAACCTTAACGGTTAGTATCAAACATATCAGAATATAATGATATGAATAATGATAACCTTAACGTTTAGTATCAAACCGATCAGAATATAATGATATGAATAATGATAACCTTCACGTTTAGTATCAAACAGATCAGAATATAATGATATGAATAATGATAACCTTAACGTTTAGTATCAAACAGATCAGAATATAATGATATGAATAATGATAACCTTAACGTTTAGTATCAAACAGATCAGAATATAATGATATGAATAATGATAACCTTCACGTTTAGTATCAAACAGATCAGAATATAATGATATGAATAATGATAACCTTCACGTTTAGTATCAAACAGATCAGAATATAATGATATGAATAATGATAACCTTAACGGTTTAGTATCAAAATGTGTTTTTATCTTTACCTTTTCTCCTCTTCTTCCTCCTATAGACCAGGGCTCAGTTTTCCAACAACATATTAAGGCTAAGTTCATCGTTAGGACCTTCATAAGAGCATCGTTAAAACTCCGAGCTGTTTCCCAAAAACAACGTTATTAACGTTGTAATCTAACGCCTGCCTCTCAGACCACTCTCAGACCACTCGTAGAACAGCCACGTGCATCACTTTACGCGCGGAAAGTCTCAGCGGAACACATGGTTTATGAGTCTCTCTGTGACAGCCGATAACTTCCGAACAAAGTTCACTACAAATGCAAAGTTGCCAATGTCTTTGCAATTGATACAAACAAGCAACATATAAGAACATGCTTCGGATGAAAACTGAGATGACTGTAGGACTATTTCAACCATAATGAAGTAGCCTACATTTCATGTTCAATCACTTGACTTATATAAAACAAATAGAAGTTGATGCTGGATAGTGAACAATGCCAGAAAAGCCTTTGTGAATAAAATAAACTCCCAGAAGTGGATGAAGGCTGTTGTAGCCGCAACGTGTCTGTGTTTTTAAAAATATTCTTGCCATGCATAAGCCGTGAAACAATAAAGGCTTTCAAATGTTTCAACAACGTGAGAGTGACTTGTTTACTTCTGGAAGTTTGGGAAGCATTAGATTAAGTTGCCTCAATATTTGCAGCTGTAGGTGGTAATATCTCTCCAGGAGCTGATCTGTTGTCAGTATTGGGAAGTTGTTATAATGTTAAGGTCAGACTTGAAAGGAGAAATGTGGGCCGAGAGCAGCCCTCCCTTTCTTTCGATCCTATCAGTATCGACACATGCTCCGACGACGCACTTAGTGACCGTTCTGTCTGCGTGGTGTTTTAGAAACCGCGTGTTACATCTTCGGCCGTTGTAGGAAAGATGTATTGTTCAATCGCTTTTGTGAAACCAGGTCCTGGTCTGTATGTTTCCATCCCCCTCCCCTCCCTCAAATCTAAAATCCTTCTATTTTTTCCCCTCGTCCTCTAAACCTGTCGTTTTCCCCGGACTGGTTGTGGTATAGGGGCAGGGCAGCGTGCGCACAGACAGACGTTCCTGCTCCCTGCAGAATCAGGGCCCATCAATCATGTTAACATGTTAATTAGTAGGATTTATTTTATTCAGCAGAAATAACAGTGAGTATCCCATTACAGAGCCTGGCGGGGGGGGGGGTTCCTCAAGGGAAGTGCCCCTTACCCTCAGAGTGGAACACCCAATCTTTCTTACTCACTCTCTCTCTCTCTCTCTCTCTATATATATATATATATATATATATATATATATATATATATATACTGTACTGTATATACTGTATATTTCTCCCACTCTCCTTCTCCCTCTCTCAGACCAGTTACGGCTATAGAGTTACACTGCACTTCTCAACACTGGCTTGTAAATAAGATTAGAAAAATCATATGATCTCTAGTGTTTCCGCAGATTACAGTCTACGAGAGCTTTCGTGTGTCATGGATAGCTGTTTCAGGTGGTGAGGCCCCTACCCTAGTCCACAATCCAATAGCTCAGCTCTGCCAGGGTACATGAACTGGCTGTGTATTTGAACATGTTTACTTGTGCCTGTGTGTGTTTGCCCACAGGTTTGATTGATACTATTACATGTCATATTGAGGTTTATTTAGGGACAAGTAGGAACAGGGATGTTTATGGAGGGACACGGTCACAGGAAGGTGTGTGTGTCACCTGTAGGTCCTCTCCTGGAATTGTCCTGTTTCCCCTCCCTTCCTCTCCTCTTGTTCTGTTCTGTCACTGAGGAGGGCCAGGGACTGGTGGAAAAGAGAGTGAAAGGCACGAGAAGGAAACACCAGAAGGAAATCTGATCCACCTTGTCTTTATCCTGGCTTGTAAAATCACCCCATGTTCCGCATCACTCTAGCCACACATTCTTACTACTGGGTGTGTGTGTGTGTGTGTGTGTGTGTGTGTGTGTGTGTGTGTGTGTGTGTGTGTGTGTGTGTGTGTGTGTGTGTGTGTGTGTGTGTGTGTGTGTGTGTGTGTGTGTGTGTGTGTGTGAGATTTACTGAGGGCCCTGTGTCTGATTGTTTCACCACCTGGGCCCATGGTGTCCACAGATTAGTGCCTACCGCCCTGACAATCAAATCAAACACAGGTCAGGTTTCTCTGCTGTCTTTGTGTTAGATGTGTTAAGCAATTTTTAAAGTGACCCTATCTGGTTTCTCCTCTGGGCTGACTTGACTAGTAACTCTCCCTCTCTCTCCCAATTCAATTCAATGCAAGGGGCTTTATTGGCATGGGAAACACATGTTAACATTGCCAAAGCAAGTGAGGTAGGTAATATACAAAAGTGAAATAAAAAATAAAAATGAAGAGTTCCTAAAGAATAAATACATTACAAATGTCATGTTATGTGTATATATACAGTGTTGTAACAATGTACAAATGGTTCAAGTACAAAGGGGAAAGTAAATATGCATAAATATGGGTTGCATTTACAATGGTGTTTGTTCTTCACTGGTTGACCTTTTCTTGTGGCAACAGGTCACAAATCTTGCTGCTGTGATGGCACACTGTGGTATTTCACCCAGTAGATAGTTGGGAGTTTATCAAATTCGGGGTTGTTTTCGAATTCTTTGTGGATCTGTGTAATCTGAGGGAAATATGTGTCTCTAATATGGTCATACATTGGGCAGGAGGTTAGGAAGTGCAGCTCAGTTTCCACCTCATTTTGTGGGCAGTGTGCACATAGCCTGTCTTCTCTTGAGAGCCAGGTCTGCCTACGGAGGTCTTTCTCAATAGCAAGGCTATGCTCACTGAGTCTGTACATAGTCAAAGCTTTCCTTAAGTTTGGGTCAGTCACAGTGGTCAGGTATTCTGCCACTGTGTACTCTCTGTTTTAGGGCCGAAAACCATTCTAGTTTTCTCTGTTTTTTGTTAATTCTTTCCAATGTGTCAAGTAATTATCTTTTTGTTTTCTCATGATTTGCTTGGTTCTAGTTGTGTTGCTGTCCTGGGGCTCTGTGGGGTGTGTTTGTGTTTGTGAACAGAGCCCTAGGACCAGCTTGATTAGGGGACTCTTCTTCAGGTTCATCTCTCTGTAGGTGATGGCTTTGTTTTGGAAGGTTTGGGAATTGCTTCTTTTTAGGTGGTTGTAGAATTTATCGGGTCTGGCAGAATCTGTGCAGAATATCTAGGTGCTGCTGTAGGCCCTCCATGGTTGTTGACAGAAGCACTAGATCATCAGCAAACAGTAGACATTTGACTTCAGATTCTAGTAGGGTGAGGCCGGGTGCTGCAGACTTTTCTAGTGCTCGCGCCAATTCGTTGATATATATGTTGAAGAGGGTGGGGCTTAAGCTGCATCCCTGTCTCACCCCACGGCCCCGTGGGAAGAAATGTGTGTGTGTTTTGCCTATTTTAACCGCACATGGCTCAAGACTCCCTCTTGATGGATCAAGACTCCCTCTCTCACTCTCTCCCACCATGGTTCCTGTTGCAGAGAAAGAGAACAGAACTGTAGCAGGAGAGGGGTGAAGGGGGAGGATGAGCAGGATGAGGAGGTACAGGAAAGGTACAGGGAGTGAATTTAGGAGCCATTAGACGTTGGAGAAGATGTAGAAGCATAAGAGCATTTGTAAGAGATGAGAATCATGCCAAAGAGATGTCTCCATGTATCTGGCCCAGAATATATTTATATTATATATATATATATATCTGTCTGTCTGTTCCCACTTCCCAGAACAGACGGATTATAGCTCACCCTCCTCTTTCAGCATTTCAACCAGCATCCTATTTGCATTGACGAGGCACTGTGGTGGGGTGGAGTAGGTTGGGGGGGGGTCTAACGAAGTGGTCGGGAGATTGCATCGATGGATACTTGCCAAACAATCCCACCCCCCTCCACACACCCCGCTCCACACACCCCACTCCACACACCCCGCTCCACACACCCTCCTCCACACACCCCCCTCCAGCCCATCGATGAGTGTACCACTCTAAAAGCTCACAAATTCTGCTCCATGTGACAATGGTTAGGGCAGACTAGATAAAGCTTTCCCCATTAGGCCCTCAATGAGCCTGGGACAGGGAGAGACAGAGGGCCGAGGAGGAGGAGGGGAAGGGGGGAGGAGGAGGAATGACAAATAACAGCAGGACCATAACTCTGCCTGCCTGGGAAACTTTGTCCGTGTATTTGGACGGGGATAAGTGTTCTGCTTCAAATGGGTTTTAATTAGTGGGGCCAAGTGGCGGCGGTCATTAGCCAGCTCATTTGCATATTTACATGGCCAGCCAGGCTGTTTGGATGGCTGCAGCTCTCCGGGGCTCGCTCTGTCTCTTCCCGCCTCTGGAACTGTACCACTACTTGGAGAGAGACGAAGATGGATGGATAGAGAGAGGAGGAGCGAGAGAGGGAGAGAGCAAAGAGAGAGAGAGAGAGAGAGAGAGAGAGAGACAGACAGACAGAGAGAGAGAGAGAGAAAGTGTGTGTGTGAGATAGAGAGAGAGTTAGAAAACAACAAAGGAGACTGAGTGAGAGGGAATGACAGAGAGAAACGAGAATAGAATCGACAGAGGTAGAGTGCACAGCTCTCTCCAGTCGTGTGTTAGGGAGCATCATGAGATGGAAGGTGTGAATAATTGAACAGGCTGTTTAGAGGTGATGGATCAAGACTAATACCTCTCTTCTCCTTGGCCTGATGAAACACTCATCACTCTCTCAACACTCTTGGAACATTCTCTGAACACACTCTGCCAGCTGCCTGTCTGTGGTCGAGTGTAAGGGAACCTCGCTGGTCTGTAAGGGTCATACCGTAACTGAACCGTGACTCTGTGGTTGTGGTATTGTGTTTTATACGATAAAGGTTCGGTTTGGTTTTACTTCTGGCCCTATAGAAGTACTGACTACCATGTGGATGGATGAGGGCATTGAGTATTGATGTTGGTTGTGTTGCGGTCTTTATGAATGGGCAGTGTGGTCATTGACCTGCTGTTATGGAGGATTTGACCTCGGGGATCCTCCCACCCAGACTATACATCAAATCAAATGTTATTGGTCACATACACATGGTTAGCAGATGTTAATACGAGTGTAGCATAATGCTTGTGCTTCTTGTTCCGACAGTGTAGTAATATATAACAAGTAATCTAACAATTCCACAACAACTACCTTATACGCACAAATGTAAAGGGATGAATAAGAATATGTACATATAAATATATGGATGAGCAATGGCCGTGCGGCATAGGCAAGATGCAGTAGATGGTATAGAACAGTATATATATATCCTCTTAGAGCCCTACTTTTTTCAATTTCTGCCTGAAGACATACCCAAATCTAACTGCCTGTAGCTCAGGCACAGAACCAAGGATATGCATATTCTTGGTACCATTTGAAAGAAAACACTCTGAAGTTTGTGTAAATGTGAATTGAATGTAGGAGAATATAACACAATATATCTGGTTTAGATAATACAATGATGAAAACCATACTTTTTTAAATGTTCATTGTTGTATCATCACCTTTAAAATGAACAAGATAAAACAAACATTCAGATAGGATGATGGGGACAATTTCAGTGAAAAACATAAGAGGGCAACAGTACTTGTGCAAAGTTTCAGAATGATAACTTCCAAAATGAGTGTGCTTACATGACATTTATCATGAAGTCACCCAGGTGTCCCACACAAGTAGCCCAAATGTACCCAAGTGGCCAAATGGGTGAAGTTATACATTTTGAATGGAATAACTATATACAAAATACCAAAATGGTATTCTAACACACCCCCCCAAAAAATGGAGAAAAAACATGAAAAAATATATACATTTACAAAATAACACTTTCAATATTTGGAAGACCCTCAGTCCTCTACACAATATTGTGCTGCTGATGCCAGGTGTCATAGCACATCCATGCCTGCAGAAATACATTTGGGCAGATGAACACCACTTGTGGCAGGAGCTAGATGAACCAGCTTCAGTGGGGGATGGACACCTTGGCACTGGGGGCTCCCATTCAGGGTCAGTGTCACTGTGAAAGAAAATGTTCAGTTAGAATAGTTTCACATATGAGCCCTGTATCAACAGGTATAATAAACATATATATATATATATATATATATATATATATTTATAGAGTACAGGGAACATAAGGTTGAATATATTATTATAGACCTGCTAGATCTACTGTCTCATTTATATTATGACATTTCAGCTAGATCTACTGTCTCTATTATATTATGACAGACCAGCTAGATCTACTGTCTTTATTATATTACAACAGACCAGCTGTATCTACTGTCTCCATTTCACTTTGGCCATTGTTGTGGGCCTGCCCTCCCCTCAGCAGCCTCAAATAGGCTATTTCGTTTCAAAAATAATATTTTATATTATTAATTTCAAACAACGGCATTAGCATGAGAAGAACTTAACGATGTCCTCTCCGTTCAAAAAATATTCCTCCATTTGGGAATTGCTAAATGAAATGTCCTCAATCAATTTCTTCTAAAATTGTGTGTACATCTGTATATCTAGACTTAGATTTAGCTTTCCCTGACTTAGTCGCCATACTGATTGATATATAAACAGCTGAATATGCTCTTTACCAAAACAATGCTGTGCGCAACATGCGTGGCTCCTTCCGGTATGAATCGTCAATGGCGAATGAACCTCTTTACGCCGGAGTTTACTACATGGGTTGGTCTTCCAACACATAAATATTACATATTGCCGTTTACCTCAGCTCATTGGCTATCTACCCAGCTAGATTTCAAGACGATCAGTGGTCATTGGGTTAAAATACAGTCAATCAACGAAACAGCGGGCAAATCATTGGTGCACAATGATGTCATTACTTGTTGTCTTCAAATCGGTTTCTTTCAGTCAATACGTCCCGCGAAATGACCCATCAGGTTTGGTTGTTACAAACAAACCAGTTGATTGCAATGAAACCAAACATGACTGGAAAAGTCACGTTTTGTGTGTGTATTTACCTCTAATGTGTCATCGAAAATGGAATGAGACGGAATTCATGATACAAGCGGTTTGCAAATTTTTTCGTGTTAGGCTATAAAAATGGATTTTATCAAACAAAAGACCATTCATTGTGTAACAATGAGCATTGGGATTGCAAACAGAGGAAGATCGTCAAAGGTAAACAATTTATTTTATTGCAGTTTATGATTTTGTTATGCCTGTGCTGGTTGAAATAGTTGTTTTTTATGGGGCTCTATCCACAGATAATCGCATCGTATTCTTTCGCAGTAAATCCTTTTAAAAAACTGACAACACAGTTGGATTAGCAAGATTCTAGGCTTTCGAAACATGTGAGACACTTGTATTTTCATGAATGTTTAATATGACTATTTATGTAGCGATCACCGTATGTTGTCGAATTTCATCCCGCTACCGGGTTCGGCATAGGCAAGATGCAGTAGATGGTATAGAACAGTATATGCATATGAGATGAGTAATGTAGGATATGTAAACATTATTAAAGTGGGATTATTTAAAGTGACTAGCGACACCATTAAGTCCATTTATTAAAGTGGCTAATGATTTGAGTCTGTATGTTAGTGATGGCTGTTACACAATCTGATGGCCTGGAGATAGAAGCTATATTTCAGTCTCTCGGTACCTGCTTTGATGCACCTGTACTGACCTCGCCTTCTGGATGATAGCGGGGTGAACAGGCAGTGGCTCGGGTGGTTGTTGTCCTTGATGATCTTTTTGGCCTTCCTGTGACATCGGGTGCTAAAGGTGTCCTGGAGGGCAGGTAGTTTGCCCCTGGTGATGCATTGTGCAGACCGCACTACCCTCTGGAGAGCCTTGCGGTTGAGGGCAGTGCAGTTGCTGTACCAGGCTGTGATACAGCCCGACAGGGTGCTCTCGATTGTGCATCTGTAAATGTTTGTGAGTGTTTTAGGTTACAAGCCACATTTCTTCAGCATCCTGAGTTGAAGAGGTGCCGTTGCGCCTTCTTCACCACGCTGTCTGTGTGGGTGGTCCATTTCAGTTTGTCGTTGATGTGTACACTGGTCCCCCCTGTGTTTCAATAAATACCTTGGTTACCTCATCCCAGTCTCCTCGTCTGAGTCTGCTCTTGGGTTCACCCGTTCCTCTCCGCGTGACACTACCAGTGTAGTGTCATCTGCAGACTTGATGATTGATTTGGAGGTGTGCATGGCCACGCAGTCATGGGTGAACAGGGAGTACAGGAGATGGCTAAGAACGCACCCTTGTGGGGCCCCAGTGTTGAGGATCAGTGTATCGGAGATGCTGTTTCCTACCTTCACTACCTGGGGGGCGGCCCGCCAGGAAGTCCAGGACCCAGTTTGCACAGGGCGGGGTCGAGACCCAGGGTCTCGAGCTTAATGACGAGGATACTATAGTGTTAAATGCTGAGTTGTAGTCAATAAATAGCATGCTTACATAGGTATTCCTCTTGTCCAGATGGGATAGGGCAGTGTGCAGTGTGAAGCGATTGCATCGTCAGTGGACCTATTGGGGTGGTAAGGAAATTGGAGTGGGTCTAGGGTGGCAGGTAAGGTGGAGGTGATATGATCCTTGACTAGTCTCTCAAAGCACTTCATGATGGCAGAAGTGAGTGCAACGGGGCGGTAGTCATTTAGTTCAGTTACCTTAGCTTTCTTGGGAACAGGAACAATGGTGGCCATCTTGAAGCAGACTGGGATAGGGATTGATTGAATATGTCCGTAAACACACCAGCCAGCTGGTCTGCGCATGCTCTGAGGACGCGACTAGGGATGCCGTCTGGGCCGGCAGCCCTGCGAGGGTTAACACGTTTAAATGCTTTCCTCACGTTTGCCATGGAGAAGTAGAGCCCACAGGCTTTGATAGCAGGCTGTGTCAGTGGCACTGTTATGTGCTCAAAGCCAGCAAAGAAGTTGTTTAATTTGTCTGGGAGCAAGACGTCAATATCCGCGACGGGGCTGGTTTTCTTTTTGTAATCCGTGATTGACTGTAGACCCTGCCACATATGTCTCATGTTTGAACCGTTGATTTGCGACTCTACTTTTTCTCTATACTGACGCTTAGCTTGTTTGATTGCCTTGCGGAGGCAATAGCTGCA
>NC_088409.1:64674263-64689263 GCF_034236695.1 Oncorhynchus nerka | reverse complement strand
TGTGAATTATATGGAGTAGTAATGACAATGGAAGTTGATATAAATATTGTACTTCAGCTTTCTGTATGGCCTGTCTGTATTCCCTATTCCAGAGAACACTGCCTGAGGCACTGCTTCCTCTCCACATGTCAGTCAGACAAACACAGCAGCTCACCTCACATTCATCATCATAATCCAAATGTCATGTCATGTTCTCCAGTGCAGAAAATCATGTCTCCAATTAAGTCATTTTTATTGTGATTATTATACAAAAGCATACTGATGAGTATTATGTTATACTGTATAGCCTTTTATCGTCCTATTGTGTGTGTGTGCGTACGTGAGTGCATGTGTGTGTGTTCATGCATGTACGCTCGTTTGTGTGTGTCGGTGTGTGTAACCATGTCTGCATATGCGTGTGTGGATGTGTGTGTATCCTGAGGTGAAGTTCCCTCACATGCAAACAGGAACAATGGGTGAGTGTGCCAGCCCAGTGTGCCAGCCCAGCGTGCCAGCCCAGCATGCCAGGAGACACCAGAAGCAACAGGGAAGCTGGGAATGCTGGCACAGGGACAAGGAGAGGGCACAGTGTAGCTCTCAACACACTCACTTACACTCTTCATCTCACCTCACCCAACACTCAACATCAACACACATACATTCTTACACAAACACACAAACACACACCTCCTCATATGTGTACTGTATTAATGTTAGAGTGCTAATACAAATACACACTTATATTCAGATTGTGTTTGTCTTATAGGACCCTGTGATCAGGAAGATCTGTGTGTAGTTCCTATCTGCTGGGTTCTATCCCTAACGTTCTACTATGGGGGTTCTGTCTGACGTTCTCTTGTCCTGAGTGCTTGAGTACGTTCACATATGTGTGTGTTGAGAACAGGGAGTGTGTGTGTTGGGAACAGGGAGTGTGTGTGCTGGGAACAGGGAGTGTGTGTGCTGGGAACAGGGAGTGTGTGTGTTGGGAACAGGGAGTGTGTGTGTTGGGAACAGGGAGTGTGTGTGCTGGGAACAGGGAGTGTATGTGTTGGGAACAGGGAGTGTGTGTGTTGGGAACAGGGAGTGTGTGTGTTGGGAGTGTGTGTGTTGGGAACAGGGAGTGTGTGTGTTGGGAACAGGGAGTGTGTGCTGGAAACAGGGAGTGTATGTGTTGGGAACAGGGAGTGTGTTCTGGTAATGTGTGCTGGGAACAGGGAGTGTGTGTGCTGGGAACAGGGAGTGTGTGTGCTGGGAACAGGGAGTGTGTGTGTTGGGAACAGGGTGTGTGTGGGAACAGGGAGTGTGTGTTGGGAACAGGGAGTGTGTGTGCTGGAAACAGGGAGTGTATGTGTTGGGAACAGGGAGTGTGTGTTCTGGTAATAGGGAGTGTGTGTGCTGGGAACAGGGAGTGTGTGTGCTGGGAACAGGGAGTGTGTGTGTTGGGAACAGGGAGTATGTGTGTTGGGAACAGGGAGTGTGTGTGTTGGGAACAGGGAGTGTGTGTGCTGGAAACAGGGAGTGTGTGTGCTGGAAACAGGGAGTGTATGTGTTGGGAACAGGGACTGTGTGTGCTGGTAATAGGGAGTGTGTGTGCTGGGAACAGGGAGTGTGTGTGTTGGGAACAGGGAGTGTGTGTGTTGGGAACAGGGACTGTGTGTGTTGGGAACAGGGAGCGTGTGTGTTGGGAACAGGGAGTGTGTGTGTTGGGAACAGGGACTGTGTGTGCTGGTAATAGGGAGTGTGTGTGCTGGGAACAGGGAGTGTGTGTGTTGGGAACAGGGAGTGTGTGTGTTGGGAACAGGGACTGTGTGTGTTGGGAACAGGGAGCGTGTGTGTTGGGAACAGGGAGTGTGTGTGTTGGGAACAGGGAGCGTGTGTGTTGGGAACAGGGAGTGTGTGTGTTGGGAACAGGGAGTGTGTGTGTTGGGAACAGGGAGTGTGTGTGCTGAAAACAGGGAGTGTATGTGTTGGGAACAGGGAGTGTGTGTTCTGGTAATAGGGAGTGTGTGTGCTGGGAACAGGGAGTGTGTGTGCTGGGAACAGGGAGTGTGTGTGTTGGGAACAGGGAGTATGTGTGTTGGGAACAGGGAGTGTGTGTGTTGGGAACAGGGAGTTTGTGTGCTGGAAACAGGGAGTGTATGTGCTGGAGGCAGGGCAGCCAGGCCATGGTTTTCCACTCAGAGTAGAGAGTGAGGCCTTCTCCAGACAGACTCACAGCCATATAAACTCAGCAAAAAAAGAAACCTCCTCTCACTGAGTTTATTTTCAGCAAACTTAACATGTGTAAATATTTGTATGAACATAACAAGATTCAACAACTGAAACATAAACTGAACAAGTTCCACAGACATGTGACTAACATAAATGGAATAATGTGTCCCTGAAGAAAGAAGGGGTCAAAATCAAAAGTAACAGTCAGTATCTGGTGTGGCCACCAGCTGCATTAAGTACTGCAGTGCATCTCCTCCTCATGGACTGCACCAGATTTGCCATTTCTTGCTGTGAGATGTTATCCCACTCTTCCACCAAGGCATCTGCAAGTTCCCCGACATTTATGGGGGGAATGGCCCTAGCCCAGGAAATCACTCACAGAACGAGCAGTGTGGCTGGTGGCATTGTCATGTTGGAGGGTCATGTCAGGATGAGCCTGCAGGAAGGGTACCACGTGAGGGAGGAGGATGTCTTCCCTGTAACGCACAGCGTTGAGATTGCCTGCAATGACAACAAGCTCAGTCCGATGATGTTGTGACACACCGCCCAAGACCATGACAGACCCTCCACCTCCAAATCGATTCCGCTCCAGAGTACAGGCCTCGGTGTGAACACATTCCTTCGACGATAAAAGCGAATCCGACCATCACCCCTGGTGAGACAAAACTGCGACTCGTCAGTGAAAAGCACTTTTTGCCAGTCCTGTCTGGTCCAGCGACGGTGGGTTTGTGCCCATAGGAAACGTTGTTGCCAGTGATGTCTGGTGAGGACCTGCCTTACGACAGGCCTACAAGCCCTCAGTCCAGCCTCGCTCAGTCTATTGCGGACAGTCTGTGCACGATGGAGGATTGTGCGTTCCTGGTGTAACTCGGGCAGTTGTTGTTGCCATCCTGTACCTGTCCCACAAGTGTGATTTTCGGATGTACCCGATCCTGTGCATGTGTTGTTACACGTGGTCTGCCACTGAGAGGACGATCAGCTGTCTGTCCTGTGTCCCTGTAGCTCTGTCTTGGGCGTCTCACAGTACGGACATTGCAATGTATTGCCCTGGCCACATCTGCAGTATTCATGCCTCCTTGCAGCATGCCTAAGGCACGTTCACGCAAATGAGCAGGGAACCTTTCTTTTGGTGTTTATTCAAAGTCAGTAGAAAGGCCTCTTTAGTGTCCTTAGTTTTCATAACTGTGACCTTAATTGCCTACCGTCTGTAACCTGTTAGTGTCTTAACGACCGTTCCACAGGTGCATGTTCATTAATTGTTTATGGTTCATTGAACAAGCATGGGAAACAGTGTTTAAACCCTTTACAATGAAGATCTGTGAAGTTATTTTGATTTTTACAAATTATCTTTGAAAGACGGTCCTGAAAAAAGGCTGTTTCTTTTTTTTCTGAGGGTGTGTGTATGTGTGTGTGTGTGTGTGTGTGTGTGTGTGTGTGTGTGTGTGTGTGTGTGTGTGTGTGTGTGTGTGTGTGTGTGTGTGAAGGGTGGTTGGGTGGGTGGGTGGGTGGGTGGGTGGGTGGGTGAAGAGTGCTTGAAGAGTGTGTGTAATGTGTGTGTGTTTCTTTTTCAAATCACATGAATATTAACACATGATAATGAAGGCCTGACCCCTTCTCTTCTCTTTCACACACTCCCTCTCACCCTCTATCCGTCTCTTCCTGTGTCAATCCAAACCAGATGCCCCAGGTCGTGTAGTGTGGACCAGGGTGGGACGGGGTGGGGGTGTCAGGACATGGGGCTACTAGGCAGGGGGGCAGCGGGAGTTCTGTGACCGGGAGTCAATCGACAGGGGGCACGGGTCATTAATTTGCTGTCCTTTGTTTTGTCAGTTTGTTTTCACGAGGCCCACGAGTAAATGCAGTCAGGCTGAAAATTGTCTGCTCTGCAGCATGCCCCCTCTCACCACCACCCCTCTACTCAGCATGAGCAGCCCTAGGGGTAGGGGAGAGGAGGGGAGGCAAAGGGGCACAGGTCCACCCCACTTTCCCTTGTACCAGCCACTTCGGCCAAGATTGATCACAGATCACCAGATAGAATCCTCTCACTGTTTCTCTCTCACTCTCTTCCTTTGTCCTTCTCTTTCTCTCTGTCTTTCTCTGTCTCAAATAAATATGTCTGCACACTCACACATTCAGAAAGGCAGAGAGAGACAGAGATGGAGACAGAGAGAGACTGAGAGAGAGACAGAGAGAGTAACAGACAGAGACTGAGAGAGAGACAGAGAGAGAGAGAGAGCCCTTCGTACATCAGCTGATATCTCAAAGTGCTGTACAGAAACCCAGCCTAAAACAAACAGAAACAGCAGGTGAGAGAGACAGAAAGATATAGAAAGACAGAGAGACAGAGAGAGAGAACCAGGCTATGTGGGGTGGCCAGACAGAGAGAGAGACAGAGAGAGAGAAACAGACAGAGAGACAGAGAGAGAGACAGAGACAGAGACAGAGAGATAGAAAGACAGAGACAGAGAAAGAGACAGAAAGACAGAGAGAGAGAGACAGAGAGAGAGAGACAGAGAGCGAGATAAACAGACAGAGAGACCAAGAGAGAGAGACAGAGACTGAGAGAGAGAGACAGAGAGAGAGAGAGAAACAGACAGAGAGACAGAGAGAGAGAGAAACAGTCAGAGAGATAGAGAGAGAGACAGAGAGAGAGAGAAACAGACAGAGAGATAGAAAGACAGAGGGGGAGACAGAGAGCGAGAAACAGACAGAGAGATGGAAAGACAGAGAGGGAGACAGAGAGAGACAGAGAGAGACAGAGAGAGAAACAGAGAGACAGAGACAGAGAGAGAGAGAGAGAGAGACAGACAGACAGAGACAGACAGACAGACAGACAGACAGACAGACAGACAGACAGACAGACAGACAGACAGACAGACAGACAGACAGACAGACAGACAGACAGACAGACAGATGGAAAGACAGAGAGAGAGAGAGAGAGAGAGAGAGAGAGAAACAGACAGAGAGAGACAGAGACAGAGAAAGAGACAGAAAGACAGAGAGATCGAGAAACAGACAGAGAGACAGAGAGAGACAGAGAGACAGAGAGAGACAGAGATAGAAAGACAGATAGGGAGACAGAGAGAGAGAGAGACAGAGACAGAGACAGAGAGATAAAAAGACAGAGAGACCGAGAGACAGAGAGAGAGAGAAACAGACAGAGAAACAGACAGAAAGACAGAGAGAGAGAAACAGACGGAGAGACAGAGACAGAGAGATAAAAAGACAGAGAGGGAGACAGAGAGAGACAGAGACAGAGAAAGAGACAGAAAGACAGAGAGAGAGAAACAGACAGAGAGACAGAGAAAGAGACAGAAAGACAGAGAGAGAGAGAGAGAGAAACAGACAGAGAAACAGACAGAGAGATACAGAGACAGAAAGACAGAGAGAGACAGAGAAAGAGACAGAAAGACAGAGAGAGAGAGAAACAGACAGAGAGACAGAGAGACAGAGAGAGACAGAGATAGAAAGACAGATAGGGAGACAGAGAGAGACAGAGAGAGAGACAGAAAGACAGAGAGAGACAGAAAGACAGAGAGAGAGAGAAACAGACAGAGAGACAGAGAGAGACAGAGAGAGAGACAGAGTCAGAGACAGAGAGATAAAGCGTTGCTCGCTTTGAGGACAATACAGTGCCACTGAAACGGCCTGACACGGCCTGCAACGAAAACATGCGGTCTCTCCTTCACTGCAGCCGAGGTGAGTAAGACATTTAAACGTGTTAACCCTCGCAAGGCTGCAGGCCCAGACGGCATCCCCAGCCGCGCCCTCAGAGCATGCGCAGACCAGCTGGCCGGTGTGTTTACGGACATATTCAATCAATCCCTATACCAGTCTGCTGTTCCCACATGTTTCAAGAGGGCCACCATTGTTCCTGTTCCCAAGAAAGCTAAGGTAACTGAGCTAAACGACTATCATCATGAAGTGCTTTGAGAGACTAGTCAAGGACCATATCACCTCCACCCTACCTGACACCCTAGACCCACTCCAATTTGCTTACCGCCCAAATAGGTCCACAGACGATGCAATCTCAACCACACTGCACACTGCCCTAACCCACCTGGACAAGAGGAATACCTATGTGAGAATGCTGTTCATCGACTACAGCTCGGCATTCAACACCATAGTGCCCTCCAAGCTCGTCATCAAGCTCGAGACCCTGGGTCTCGACCCCGCCCTGTGCAACTGGGTACTGGACTTCCTGACGGGCCGCCCCAGGTGGTGAGGGTAGGCAACAACATCTCCCCCGCTGATCCTCAACACGGGGCCCCACAAGGGTGCGTTCTGAGCCCTCTCCTGTACTCCCTGTTCACCCACGACTGCGTGGCCACGCACGCCTCCAACTCAATCATCAAGTTTGCGGACGACACAACAGTGGTAGGCTTGATTACCAACAACGACGAGACGGCCTACAGGGAGGAGGTGAGGGCCCTCGGAGTGTGGTGTCAGGAAAATAACCTCACACTCAACGTCAACAAAACTAAGGAGATGATTGTGGACTTCAGGAAACAGCAGAGGGAACACCCCCCTATCCACATCGATGGAACAG
Source organism: Oncorhynchus nerka (assembly GCF_034236695.1). Classification (NCBI taxonomy): domain Eukaryota; kingdom Metazoa; phylum Chordata; class Actinopteri; order Salmoniformes; family Salmonidae; genus Oncorhynchus; species Oncorhynchus nerka. The sequence continues at coordinate 64,682,524 of NC_088409.1, read as the reverse complement.
TAGTGGAGAGGGTAGCAAGTTTTAAGTTCCTCGGCATACACATCACAGACAAACTGAATTGGTCCACTCACACTGACAGCGTCGTGAAGAAGGCGCAGCAGTGCCTCTTCAACCTCAGGAGGCTGAAGAAATTCGGCTTGTCACCAAAAGCACTCACAAACTTCTACAGATGCACAATCGAGAGCATCCTGGCGGGCTGTATCACCGCCTGGTACGGCAACTGCTCCGCCCTCAACCGTAAGGCTCTCCAGAGGGTAGTGAGGTCTGCACAACGCATCACCGGGGGCAAACTACCTGCCCTCCAGGACACCTACACCACCCGATGTTACAGGAAGGCCATAAAGATCATCAAGGACATCAACCACCCGAACCACTGCCTGTTCACCCCGCTATCATCCAGAAGGCGAGGTCAGTACAGGTGCATCAAAGCTGGGACCGAGAGACTGAAAAACAGCTTCTATCTCAAGGCCATCAGACTGTTAAACAGCCACCACTAACATTGAGTGGCTGCTGCCAACACACTGTCATTGACACTGACCCAACTCCAGCCACTTTAATAATGGGAATTGATGGGAAATGATGTAAATATATCACTAGCCACTTTAAACAATGCTACCTTATATAATGTTACTTACCCTACATTATTCATCTCATATGCACACGTATATACTGTACTCTACATCATCGACTGCATCCTTATGTAATACATGTATCACTAGCCACTTTAACTATGCCACTTTGTTTACTTTGTCTACATACTCATCTCATATGTATATACTGTACTCGATACCATCTACTGTATGCTGCTCTGTACCATCACTCATTCATATATCCTTATGTACATATTCTTTATCCCCTTACACTGTGTATAAGACAGTAGTTTTGGAATTGTTAGTTAGATTACTTGTTGGTTATCACTGCATTGTCGGAACTAGAAGCACAAGCATTTCGCTACACTCGCATTAACATCTGCTAACCATGTGTATGTGACAAATAAAATTTGATTTGATTTGACAGAGAATTTGACAGAGTGAGAGAGACAGAGACAGAGACAGAAAGACAGAGAGACAGAGAAACAGACAGCATCTGTCATGATACCTCTCTACCTCTCTAACTGATCTGTACTGTAGGTGGTAGTAAACAGCTCACGTTTACCTCTTTGATGTAGCAGCCTCTTAATATTATCACTGCCTCTTTAACATCTACACATGGCCCACAACACAGCCCAGACCACTGCTAAACAACACACTGCCGTAATTGGTGTGTGTGTGTGTGTGTGTGTGTGTGTGTGTGTGTGTGTGTGTGTGTGTGTGTGTGTGTGTGTGTGTGTGTGTGTGTGTGTGTGTGTGTGCGTGTGTGTGCGTGTCCACTGATAAACTGCCCACTGTGTCCACTGAGAAATCTGTCATGATACATTATCACTATCTGTCATGATACATTATCCCTATCTGTCATGATACATTATCGGTATCTGTCATGATACATTATCGCTATCTGTCATGGTACATTACCAACAATCCTATCCGAAACCTGCCAAAACATGGTTGTTTTCTTCTCCAACCACAACATTAGGAGTTAGACTTGTAAGTTGAGAATGTCTGTGGAGCTGCCAGTAGTCCAGCGTAATACCAGCCTTCCGTTTCCCTGCCACCAGGCCAGCTAACTCTGTGGGACACGGCAGCAGCAACGGCTGCACACTGAACCAATAAAAGTGAAAATGTGTTGAGTAGAAGCCATTTCAGGTCCGGTTACACCCTGTAGACCTCTGCCTAGCACGGCCATGGAATTCCCACCTCTGCTCTGCCGCACGCCAGAGTCCTTCAGATTACTTGGACCACAATGCACTGCTCAGTGGTTACAGGCTCAGCGGACGCAAGGGGCGACGCTCGCGCTCCTCCACACCCATCAGAGAGAACAAGGGAGACAGGGAGGCATGGAGAGTGAGAAATGGAGGGATGGAAAGGGGGGCAGAGATTTAGAAGGTGTTGGCTCAGCTTGAGACCTGGCGGTTGGGGTGTTGGGGTGGGGGTGTTGGCGGGGGAAGCAGAGCAGGCACACTCTCTATGCTATGGCAGTGAGGGGGAGGGGGGTGCAGGTCAATATGAGTCTGAGACAATGTGACTCCCAGATGTGGGTTTGGGCCTCTGGAGTACCCCCCACCACCCCATACCCACATTAGGCTCAAATTAATGTATTACTTTCTAGAGCTGGGAAGTGTCGATGGGGTCAGACAGTGTGTGTGTGTGTGTGTGTGTGTGCGTGCGTGCGCGTGCGTGCGTGCGTGCGTGCGTGCGTGTGTACACCGCCTAGGGGTCCAGGGTTCCAGGCCTGATATAATGCAGGCTCATGGCTACAGAGGGATGGTGGAATGGGGGGGTGATGGGAAGAGGGAGAGGGGGGCAGCAGATTGAGCATGGATGATATTACTGAGCGAGGAAGAGTGGGGAGGAAGGGAGGGAGGGCAGGAGGGATGCAGAGGGGCATATTTCACAGGAGGACCCCTGCAGAGAGCTGTGTACCCACATTGTTATGAGTGCACAGATCTTAGGCCTGTAAAAATACCAGTGCTCCACTCAGCAGCCCAGCACAAAGGAGGGCCCTCTCGCTTTGTTACCCTCTCTGAAAACGCCAAATGACATCAGCCTCCCCTCTCCTCTTCTCTGTTCTCTTTCTGGTCTCTCTCCATCTCTCTTAAGTTCTGTTCTTACTTCTCACTTTCTGTCTCTCTCCCTCACTTTCTCCCGCCCTCCCGAACTGTATAGTAATGGTGCTGTAATTCCTCTGTCCGTGTCAGAGTGCTGGGAGGCTGTGCTGTAGCCAGATGAAGCTGGGAGTCGACTAACGTTTCACAACATGTAATTAAGGCCTAAGTAGGGAGGTCACTGCAGCATGGCCTGGTGGCTCACCCCCATCACCCCTCTCCCCCCTCTCTCACCCCTCCAAGGCCCAGCCCGAATATCAGTGTCTGTCTGTCTCTGCTCTCTCTCTCTCTCTCTCTCTCTCTCTCTCTCTCTCTCTCTCTCTCTCTCTCTCTCTCTCACACACACACTTTCTTTCCTATTCTCTCCCTCCCTCTCTCTCTCTCTCTTTCTCTATACCACCCGCCCTCCCTCTTTTTCTCTCCCTCTCTCCCAAATGAGGCACTGCAATTCCAGCTGTTTCAAATATCCACACCATCTCATTTAGATAAAGCCGGGGCCCAGAAAGCATGGAAATGATGCGGCGGGCCTTTATAGAAACTTTAATGTAATTGTAGTTTCTCCTCTTATAAATGGTTAATTGAAATGCCGGAGGGTAGCCCGGCTTGAAGGTCCATAAAAATCTCAGAATAGAAGTTTATAGGGGTTGTCTATGTACATAATTAAATCCTTCAGGCGCTTTTAAAAATCTGTAAAATAAATGGTTATGCAAGAATAGCCTGCTGCGAGTAGAGAGAGGGAGATAGGGAGAGAGAGAGGGAGAGAGAAAGTGAGAGAGAGAGGACCCGGGTGAGTGCTGCTGGGCGGGTGAGTCGGTAGGGCCAGTTGCCTGGGCCTCGATGGGCTCTCTCCGGACAAGAATGAGAAAGCCATTAGAACAGTGAGAGGATTGCAAGCAGCACACAAATCACTGGCCTTACTGACACCTCTGGGACGCCTTCACGGTGGCTGACAAGACCAATACACTGCTGCTGCATCCTGCTGGCTCCCTGAAAACACACACACACACACACACACACAAGGAGGAGGGAAAGAAAAGAGCTCCATTGACATTTTTGAGTGAGGAAAAAAAAGGAAGAATGAGGGAGAGGAGAAGACGATGTAGAGAAAGGAAGGAAGGAAGGAAGGCAAGGTTTCTTCTTCTCCTCCTATTCTTCTTCTCCTTCTTCTTCTTCTTCTCCTCCTATTCTTATTCTTATTCTCCTTCTCCTTCTTCTTCTTCTCCTTCACACATACACCAGCAACAACAGTGTTGTGGGGCGAAAGGAGGTCTGAGGACCATGAATCTGTGTATGTGCGTGTGTGTGCGTATGTGTGTGTGTGTGTGTCGTGTGTATGCTCTTGCATGCATCTGCGGGCCTATATATTTATCAATATATGCATGTCAGCCAACAACATCTACGTGTGTCTACTTCTATGTGATGTCTATATCTCTTTGAGTTGCTCAGTAACCTCTGTCTTTTTCTGTATGTGAAGGAGAGGGAGAGAGAGAGAGAGAGAGGGAGAGTGTTGGACAGAGACAGACAGAGAGAGGGTAGTGCTGCTAGCTGATGATAAATGATAGCGCTAGCAGCAGATAACCCTCCAGGAGGCTCCAGAGATCAGCGGGGCCAAATTCTGGAACTCCCCACTGACCAGGGCCCAACACTGGCAGCTCTGTCTGTTTGTTTTCTCTGCTGGCTCTATGGCTCTCTCCCCCTCTGGTCAGCCTCTATGATAGAGGAGCAGCCCCTCTCCACCTCACCGTGGGCAGCACACCGACGCACCGCTCCCGGCGCCAGCCAGTCGCAGGAGCCCCCCTCCATGGGAGGTTTGGGGAGGATATGGGGGAGGAGGACATTTTTCATCCAGTGTGCCGTAAAGGAAAGAGAAGGCCTAGTACCCGTTATCAGCACCGTGTGTGTGTCTGCTGCCAGCCCCCCCCCCCCCTCATACATAGGCTCTTTGTTCGGGGAGGTGCTTCTGGGGTGTGCGGGTGTGTGTGGGGGGTGCAGCACAGTAGCCTGCAGGCCTGGAGAGAAATGACACCCTCCCTTGTTAAATCATCGCGTCCCTGAATGCTTAAAGACATCTTGTGGAGGAATGAGAGAGGAGGAGTGTGGAGCGGGGACGAGGGGGAGAGGGGTGTAAGTGAGGGGGGGTGGCTGCTGCTTTTACGGCCAGGCGGCAGCGCTGGGCTCTGTTTAATATGAAGTAAAGAACAGATCCAACTGCATCATTAACTCTCAATTATATCCATGAGGCTGGGCCGGGCCTGGGCTGGGCTAGGCTGGGGGAGAGAGTGGGGCCGGGCCGGGCTGGGCTAGGCTGGGGGAGGGGGGGCCTGGGCTGGGCTGGGGGAGGGAGGGAGGGGCCAGGCTGAGGGAGGGAGGGGCCGGGCTGGGCTAGGCTGGAGGGAGGGAGGCTAGGGGGGGCACACACACTCCAGAGTGCTTGGTGATGGAGTGCATGGCGTCTGGGTTTGTGTTAAATCCAGGCTGAATGGTGGTGGGTGTTTGAGAACACATTAAAGTCTGGCTTACTGGGCTTAAATATTGGTTCATATGTTCTGCTGCTGAGTATGGTGTAAAACGGACTCAAAGCAGAGTCTCTGGTATTAAGCAATAACTCCACCCTTATGATATCTGCACACCGCAGGAAGCGGTGTACAGTGAGGCCGTGTTGTACAGTGTAGAGGGTACTGTTCAGTACAGCCACGTTTGATTTATTCCACAATTGCACCAGTGTAGTTACATCATACACCACCATCATAGACCACCCTCTGTGTCGAGGTGTAGATTATAGTATATCATCATATAATTACAATATTTTACATCCTGATTGTATTTTGTATTTTTATTGAACAAACATTAGACATTAACCGATCCAATAGAATCCCGGTAAAAACAATAGAATCTGAAGTGGAAGACTACAGTAATGGGAAGTGCTGAGTTTATATAGTGACAGTGCTGAGTGTATATAGTGACAGTGCTGAGTGTATATAGTGATAGAATCTGAAGTGGAAGACTACAGTAATGGGAAGTGCTGAGTTTATATAGTGACAGTGCTGAGTGTATATAGTGACAGTGCTGAGTGTATATAGTGATAGAATCTGAAGTGGAAGACTACAGTAATGGGAAGTGCTGAGTGTATATAGTGACAGTGCTGAGTGTATATAGTGATAGAATCTGAAGTGGAAGACTACAGTAATGGGAAGTGCTGAGTGTATATAGTGATAGAATCTGAAGTGGAAGACTACAGTAGTGGGAAGTGCTGAGTGTATATAGTGATAGAATCTGAAGTGGAAGACTACAGTAATGGGAAGTGCTGAGTGTATATAGTGACAGTGCTGAGTGTATATAGTGACAGTGCTGAGTGTATATAGTGATAGAATCTGAAGTGAAGACTACAGTAGTGGGAAGTGCTGAGTGTATATAGTGACAGAATCTGAAGTGGAAGACTACAGTAATGGGAAGTGCTGAGTGTATATAGTGATAGAATCTGAAGTGAAGACTACAGTAATGGGAAGTGCTGAGTGTATATAGTGATAGAATCTGAAGTGAAGACTACAGTAGTGGGAAGTGCTGAGTGTATATAGTGATAGAATCTGAAGTGGAAGACTACAGTAGTGGGAAATGCTGAGTGTATATAGTGATAGAATCTGATGTGGAAGACTACAGTAGTGGGAAGTGCTGAGTGTATATAGTGACAGTGCTGAGTGTATATAGTGACAGTGCTGAGTGTATATAGTGACAGAATCTGAAGTGGAAGACTACAGTAATGGGAAGTGCTGAGTGTATATAGTGACAGTGCTGAGTGTATATAGTGATAGAATCTGATGTGGAAGACTACAGTAGTGGGAAGTGCTGAGTGTATATAGTGACAGTGCTGAGTGTATATAGTGACAGTGCTGAGTGTATATAGTGATAGAATCTGAAGTGGAAGACTGCAGTAGTGGGAAGTGCTGAGTGTATATAGTGACAGAATCTGAAGTGGAAGACTACAGTAATGGGAAGTGCTGAGTTTATATAGTGACAGTGCTGAGTGTATATAGTGACAGTGCTGAGTGTATATAGTGATAGAATCTGAAGTGGAAGACTACAGTAATGGGAAGTGCTGAGTGTATATAGTGACAGTGCTGAGTGTATATAGTGACAGTGCTGAGTGTATATAGTGATAGAATCTGAAGTGGAAGACTACAGTAATGGGAAGTGCTGAGTGTATATAGTGACAGTGCTGAGTGTATATAGTGATAGAATCTGAAGTGGAAGACTACAGTAGTGGGAAGTGCTGAGTGTATATAGTGATAGAATCTGAAGTGGAAGACTACAGTAGTGGGAAGTGCTGAGTGTATATAGTGATAGAATCTGAAGTGGAAGACTACAGTAGTGGGAAGTGCTGAGTGTATATAGTGATAGAATCTGAAGTGGAAGACTACAGTAATGGGAAGTGCTGAGTGTATATAGTGATAGAATCTGAAGTGGAAGACTGCAGTAGTGGGAAGTGTTGAGTGTATATAGTGACAGTGCTGAGTGTATAATATAGTGAGTGTATATAGTGACAGAATCTGAAGTGGAAGACTACAGTAATGGGAAGTGCTGAGTGTATATATTGATAGAATCTGAAGTGGAAGACTACAGTAATGGGAAGTGCTGAGTGTATATAGTGATAGAATCTGAAGTGGAAGACTGCAGTAGTGGGAAGTGCTGAGTGTATATAGTGACAGTGCTGAGTGTATATAGTGATAGAATCTGAAGTGGAAGACTACAGTAGTGGGAAGTGCTGAGTGTATATAGTGACAGTGCTGAGTGTATATAGTGATAGAATCTGAAGTGGAAGACTACAGTAGTGGGAAGTGCTGAGTGTATATAGTGACAGTGCTGAGTGTATATAGTGACAGTGCTGAGTGTATATAGTGACAGTGCTGAGTGTATATAGTGATAGAATCTGAAGTGGAAGACTACAGTAATGGGAAGTGCTGAGTGTATATAGTGACAGTGCTGAGTGTATATAGTGACAGTGCTGAGTGTATATAGTGATAGAATCTGAAAGTGGAAGACTACAGTAATGGGAAGTGCTGAGTGTATATAGTGATAGTGTATATAGTGATAGAATCTGAAGTGCTGAGTGTATATAGTGATAGAATCTGAAGTGGAAGACTAGTGCTGAGTGTATATAGTAGTGGGAGTAGTGGGAAGTGCTGAGTGATATGTATATAGTGACAGTGCTGAGTGTATATGATAGAATCTGAAGTGAAGACTACAGTAGTGGGAAGTGCTGAGTGTATATAGTGACAGTGCTGAGTGTATATAGTGATAGAATCTGAAGTGGAAGACTACAGTAATGGGAAGTGCTGAGTGTATATAGTGACAGTGCTGAGTGTATATAGTGACAGTGCTGAGTGTATATAGTTATAGAATCTGAAGTGGAAGACTACAGTAGTGGGAAGTGCTGAGTGTATATAGTGACAGTGCTGAGTGTATAGAATAGTGACAGTGCTGAGTGTATATAGTGATAGAATCTGAAGTGGAAGACTACAGTAATGGGAAGTGCTGAGTGTATATAGTGACAGTGCTGAGTGTA